>NC_142694.1:32896024-33196024 GCF_029641045.1 Salvia hispanica
ATGTGTGTGTACGTATGGAAAAAGAGCCAAGTTTTGAAAGGCTACATAGTAAAAATTAGATAAACATGAACTTATAAATTGTTTTATTTGCATTTTCTTTATGCTTTAAAATAATAAGTGAATTGATATATATAAGATAGGAGAGGACACGTGTTGTCATATGAAAGAGTGCATGTCTTACATCTAGGTGGATTTCAAAATAAATGATATACAAGTGGTTGAGTTGGCCGACGTTAACATAGTAATTTTATATGTACAAGTAGAGAATAGTACAGAAAGGGGAAGAATTGGAGAAAGAAAAAGGAGGAATGTGAGAGCATAATATACATGGTTAGAAGAAGAGTTATTCATGGTTTACACGATCGAAGGTTGTAAATCAAGGGACAGAGTCATATTCTCAGTTAGACTATATAATCAGGTGTGTATAAATCACACTTTTAATTTACATATTTTATGTGATTGATTGCTATGTGTTAAATTGAAGTGAATATTTGAATTATATGATATGAGACTAAATGGTTATGTGTTATTTGATATTGATGGTGAAATGTGATGTGGATATGTGATTTGTGCAATGAATATGTTTATCTATAGTATTGGAATTAATTGATGGAATATATGGTTATGTAATTGGTGCAATGGATATGTTTGATGTATCATATTGGAATCATTTGAATCATGGGATTAAAGAGGATATGTGACAGTCTTGCTCTGGATCTGATATACAATGACAAAAGACCTAAGGGTCATATACAATGATAATAAACCTACGGGTCAATACAAAGAGCAAAGAGGGACCTTCGTGGAAAGGTCAAATCAAAGAGGGGCCTTCGTGGAAATGTCAAAATATGCAAAGAGGGGCCTTCGTGGAAAGGTCAAATCAAAGAGGGACCTTCGTGGAAAGGTCAAATAAATATAAGGGACCTACGGGTCGTATACAATGGAAATCCCGGGCAGATACCGGGCTTGATGTGTCACAAAATAATAAAAAGAAAGGAGAGGCATATGCATATGAATATTAAATTGTTTTTGATATTTATTACTTTCGGTGATATATGTTGGAGAATGAATGTGTTAGATATTTGTATGTGGAATTAAAGGTAAGGTTTATATACACTGAGTTGTGACTCATATAATCCACTAATATTTTTCATGAATAAGATATCAATGATTCGTGGGTTGATGTGAGTTACAGTTATTATAAGGGTCCGCGGCTGACACATTTTGGCAACTTCTCTTCCTCATCATTTTTGCATGTAGATGATTGTATAGTATATAGAGTGGTGAGAGGATCCCAATACGGTTTAGAATGTTTTGATATATGTACCTGATAAATGTGATTTTTGAAATGATATAATATGTGCGTTTATGTACTTGAAGCGTGGATTAATTTATTTAATTTTAAAAATTTATTTATAGCAAGTGCATACGTCATAAGAGTTGAGGTGAGACATAAATAATACTCGTATTACTACTATTTGATTAGTTAAATTAAAATATTTTATTATTTTGTGTATATCTACACCTACAGTGGTAGGGTTAAGCCCGTTCACATAGTAATTAATTAAATGATAATGGCTATAGTTTGACTTTTAGTCAATTAATTATACTTATGTGTTATGATCGTTTGAAATATATACTTATATGGATGGAAATATGTAGCACCTTAATTAGAATCATATTGCGTGTTATCGGCCAATTAATCGAAATTATTTCAAGCTTGAACTAATTACCAATCAATTAGAGTTGATCACATTCACATTCTTGTAACACAAATTTCAAAATGAATTTAGACATCCAAAGCTACAAAACAAACTTGATATCGTCTTGTTAATATCAAATCTTTCTTGTGAATGAACATTCTCTACTGATTGGATTGATGTGGCAAAACTAAGACCAAGATTCCAACATTTACAAAGAAAATTATGAAAATTAATCATTTCAAACCAATCATTAAATAATTATCCATTGCATCACGGCACACTATAGGGATTTGCATAAAATTTGACATCCAACTATTTTCGTAATTCTTTTTTTTTTTTTTGTTGATGTAATGTTATTATTCGTTTCCAAATATTTATTTTTTATAATCATTAACTTGGAGATCGGGTAGCATATTTAGCAATTTTTTCGGGATCAGATACTCGAATTTTTAGGCTTGATTAATGACTCATTTAAATTAATCATTTGATCTTGGGCTAATTTTAGTATAGACACCTGAAAAGCCCAGCTGTTATTATTGTTTTAATAGATTGATTTTTTAATGGGTCGTTCCATTTTAAATGTTCACGTTAGCAAACTGAGGCCCAAACCATTTAACTCCAATGGAATATTTGAATCTCCAAAGCAGGATATAGAAAATAAAGAAAATTGGAATTTAAGATGAAAGAAAAAGTTTAAACTCTTGAGTGTTTAGAGATTTAATGTTGTGGGTTCGAGATTTTTTGGAGAAAGTGAATTTTGGTTAAAGATATAAGCTGGAAGTGGACGCACGCCAACTGTTCGATAAATAACAAAACTTAATTTGTTTAGCTCCGATGTTCATTGTTAGTTACTATGATTTCATATTATTGTTTAAACTTAATTAATTATGTCATTATGTGATGCATCTTGAATGGCATGAATTTGTTTAATTTTTAATGTCTTTTTAGCTTAGAAAATAGGACCATATTTATAAAAATTCTAAAACTTGGTTTTGTTTATAGAAAATTGCATGATGAATTTTAGAAATTAAGTTATTGATTACAGAGCCGTTGGTTTCTGGATTACAAGAGATAAAAGTCGAGCGTAATACAACCCAAAAGAAGGAATACAAGGGGAAAACTGAAATGAAATTACAACGGAAAAATTAAAACAAAAGAAGGAAGACAATGCAGTGCAGGATGCTATGTGAATTCTAGTGTGTAGAATGCAGGGAATGGCTAGCCTATGTATAGGCTCGGTCATCCAGCCCAAAGACCAACTGCCAAGATCCAAGGACATGGGCTCGGGCGGCGCGCGTATGGGCTCTTACAGCCCGTCTTAGTCCACTATAATTATTACATGTAATAATCCTTCTTATTAAATACTTGATTAATAAGGTTGTAACTTGCAATGTGGGATAATTAACTCTCTTAATTAATCCCATAACTTCTCTCATAGCTCATTTAATTAGTATGCAATTTTTCACAACTCTAATCCATTATTTCTCACTCACTGGGAATCGGATTTGAGAAAATGAATATACCACGGTCATCTACTCTGACGTAGATCGACGCTATATTATTTAATTTCACAAAATTAAATATCTCGTTGAAATTATAATTGATCAAGGTCCATTGACCGGGCATAGATTCCGACAATATAGCAAGCATTGTAAATTTGTAATTCTAGTTTGATGAGTAGCATGTTTTGCTAGTCATAATTTATTGAAATGTCCAGTGTTTTTCGAGTGAAAAACGTGTCACGATTAGCATAAAGTTTTTCTCGATTGTTCTCTTCAATTGTTATTCTTGGATGTGAGCTTAACCCTCCGCCCCGACAAAATAAGAAAGACGTAGTCATATTCAGTTGTTGGATCGTCACTTCCATTTTGTCAATAACTAACTAGTACTTTAGAATAATCAAAAGCCTAAGTTGAAAATATCCATCAGAAACTCCAAAGTAAATTATTTTGTCGCCTAGAGAACACTTCAAATTTAAACATATAATTGCAAATTAAAAAGTTGTCTTTGTGCATTGGAAATTTATTCGATATTCATGAATCTACACTTACATTAAAGTTCAATCATTTTATTACATTTAGACTTAATAATATTAAAATTTAATGATAAACATAATTCTAATATTAGCTTGTGAGGAAAAAGTGGGTAATTTTCAATCAGTTTTTGTATTTTTCTTTAAATGGGGGCCTAACATTATTAAATCAATAATTCAAACACAGTGGTATCGAAATGAATTTACGACAATGATGTTTTAACAAAATATAGGCTTGCATGAGTATATTTTTTACCTAATTTATCACTATTTTTGCCCTACTTTATGCTTTTCTAACATGTACAAATAATGGCATCCAATGAAATGATCCCAACTATTTTTAGTGTGCAAAACATGTGCTGTATATATAAAAAGAACTACAAATTTTTGTCAAATTCTGATAAGTATCTTAATAAATAGTAAAAAAAAAAACTTGGAGTTTAGATTTGTTCTCCATTATCCTATGGTTAAAAATTTCTGATTTTGAAAAATAGTCAAAAAAATTAGTGTAATTAACCGGATGTGACATTCTAAACCTTTATTTTAATCTCACTTTGACTGCTTAAATTCAGTATTCGGAGCTGCCACCAACCACCTAGTGTGACAATTTTGTTTTCCGTCCGTCATCTATAGCTAATGACGGTTGTCACACCTCCTATTTCTTTCCATGCCGACGACGACCTTTTTTTTGTTGCATCCAACCCCACAAGTTCTATTAGTTCTATTTTGAATCCGCTATTATTTCAATAATAGACCCATATAGTGCTTTTATTAGCCTCTATTTGCACCCTATATATTCA
The DNA here is from genome assembly GCF_029641045.1 of Salvia hispanica. Classification (NCBI taxonomy): domain Eukaryota; kingdom Viridiplantae; phylum Streptophyta; class Magnoliopsida; order Lamiales; family Lamiaceae; genus Salvia; species Salvia hispanica. The sequence goes on from NC_142694.1 coordinate 32,900,560, forward strand.
TATAAATTTCTTCAGTCTGCATAGCATTTCTAGTGCATTGATATTTCATCTCTTTGCTTAAATTGAGAGTGAAAAAGAGAATGAAACAGTCTCCTTCATCTTCTCCCATTTCTTCAACAATTATGATTAAATGTTTGCTAGTGATACTGTTTATAGTGTTGATGGGCAGCTCCCAAGCTCAATTATCGACTGATTTTTACAAAAAGGCCTGCCGTAAGGTGTTCGCTGCCGTGAAATCGGTGGTTGCGGCCGCCGTCGCGGAAGAGAAGCGGATGGGCGCATCCCTCCTCCGCCTACACTTCCATGACTGCTTTGTTCAAGTAATTATTTTTTATTTTGTATGTGTATACATGTATAAATATGTCATGATTAATATTGCAATATCAAAAGACTAGAATTTATGTCACAATACAAATTTACAATCGAATTTAATTAATTATAACAACCAATGATAATCATGCCAATTATAATGAGGCACATTCAATGTTGTAACGATTTTAATTCAGTATTATACCGAAGTAAATTAAGTGCTATGTATAAATTGTTAGGGTTGTGATGGGTCGATACTTCTTGATGATACATCCTCGTTCACGGGAGAAAAGACTGCCGGCCCCAATAACAACTCGCTCCGGGGTTTTGAGGTAATCGATAGGATCAAGTCTAAGGTTGAATCCGTGTGCCCCGGCGTGGTCTCTTGTGCCGACATCGTAGCCATTGCGGCCCGTGACTCCGTGGTTCTAGTGAGTGTAATTAATTTGATTTTCTTTTAAAATATATGAAGTGTTCATTTAATTTATTGGGTTTGGATATTTGAGCTTAAGAGAATGTGTTATTAAATGTATGATGATTTATGCAGCTTGGTGGTCCCAATTGGGAAGTGAAAGTTGGGAGGAGAGATTCGAAATCGGCAAGCCTAAGTGTTGCAAATAGTGGTGCGTTACCACCACCTACTTCCACTCTTAGCAACCTTATCAATCGGTTCAGTGCCGTTGGGCTCTCCACGAAGGACATGGTCGTCTTATCGGGTAATTTTTTTCATAAAATAATCTAGTATCTTTATCGCCAATCAATACCATAGTGATGAATTTTTTTTTATCAATTTAGTATGTTGGGACCACGAAAGTTACCGAACCAATACTAAAGAATCCAATGAATCATACCGAACAAATTGAGTGATTGATTCTACTTTAGCGACCTTTACTAGTTCAAATTGAATCGATCGTGAATTCTAATTCAGTTTGTTCGGTAAAAAATAAAGCATCACATCGATAAAAAACCACATTATCTCTATTTCTCACATTGCAGGTGCACATACTATAGGACAAGCAAGGTGTACAACCTTCAAAGGTAGAATATATAATGATACCAACATAGACCCAATCTTTGCAAAGAAAAGGCAAACCAATTGCCCTTTCACCAATGGTACCGAACGAGACAACAATGTGGACCCTCTCGACCACAAAACTCCCAATTTTTTCGACAACTCGTACTTTGGAAACCTCCTCCAAAAGAAGGGCCTCCTCCACTCCGACCAGGTCCTCTATAACAGTGGCGCCACCGACTCCCTCGTCGAGGCCTACGCCAAAAATGGCCAAGCTTTTGACAAGGACTTTGTGGCCGCCATGATTAGAATGGGTGACATCGCCCCTCTCACGGGTTCGAAAGGTGAAATACGCAAAAATTGTAGAAAAATGAACTGATCGCATGCGTAGGGACATTGTACGTAACATCTTATTATATAATCAATCCAAATGTACGTGCATAGTGCCCCTCAGATTTGAATCAAATCGCAATAGTTTTATTTAAATTCACTTTATTGGTATTATTTTTATTAAATTGCTCCTATTATATTTTTAAGATGTCATTGAAAAGAGATAGATTTGAAATTTTATGATAAATTCACGTGTTTTTCAATTTGATTTGGGACAAATATATGAAACGTTAAATCTTTTACTAAATCTACACATATTAAACCTGAAAATTTTAATATTTTAGAAAATATTGCATAAGGTTAAATATGTAGCATATTAATTTATTTAAAATTATGTAATACTCATGCATCAATTTTAAATGGAAAATACCTAAAAAGTTCAACTATGTATATACAAATGGGGTCATCTTCTATTACTTATAGCGTCCAAATCCAAAATCAAGACCAAATCTCCACCTTTAAATTTTAAAATGAGTGGATGAGATTGAACTTTACGAATTTCAATAAACAGTAGACAAAATATCAACAAAAGGGTAATATCGTTATTATGTTATCATATGATAATTTTCGTGAATGTTTTTTTAATCAACATAGTGTATTACAAATATCAACAATATGACATAAGAATATCAACACTAGTACAAGAAAATATCAACACATATTTATTGAGATTTTTACATGGTTTTATTGAGATTTTATATGCATTATATTGAAATTTTTTGATGTATTTGTTGAAAAAAATCTGGTTATCAACATTTACGAAAACTAAAATAAAAAATATCAAATTTCATCGTCCGAACGTCGTCAGAACATATGCACTTGAGATCTCATTGTTATCCTTATAAAATTATCTTTAATTTGATATATTTTTTGCAAAAAAATAATTTAAATCGAGAGAGTTGCGTAAATTTAAAATTTTAAGATGATTTTAATGAGAGAAAATTGACATTAATACTCTCTAATTTTATTTATTAATTTTCTTAATTAAAAATATAATTCATATGGCATTATTTCAACCACTAGATCTTTTAATCTAATAGCTAAGATTTGGTCTTAATTTAAAATTGCTAATTAGTTAGCAATTGATCATTCCCCTTTACAAATGATATACATTTATCATGTATATTATCATAATTAAAAAGAACTAATTACTTTCATATTTTATAAATTGGATATATAGTGGACACTGCACGCCAAGTTATTGCAAGCCCAATATCAATACCCACACAAATCGTCAAATTAATCGGTTTACTAAAGCACCAATCTTACTGGGCAAACATTATAATGGGCTAGTAGTAATACATTAATTTTCACATGGCAGCCCAATGATAATGTCACAATTATATTCGATTTCATTTCACATTTGTCAAATACTTGTACAATCTACTACTATATGTTTTATAGTAAATTTAGATTTGAAATACATGATTATGAAGATACATCATATCATAATTAATACAACTGAATTTATGAATTCGCTATAGTCGTTTAGAATATGAGAATCATGGTATATAGATACATATATCACTTTGCTAATGAGATTATCATATAGTACAGTTATACACATGATTATACCACTAATATAAAATTAACAATAGAGGTTTAAGAATTTGTCAACACATGGCTTAAGAAATTAAGGAAATTAGACACCGAGCTTTATTTTAAAACTTTTTTCCAGAGAAAATTCAGATGACATTAATGCATTTACCGACTACAATAGTAAATTAATTCATCCTAATAAACTTATTTTATATACTAAGAAGTCAACTTATGTTGCATTGGAACCATGTTTATGTTTAATAGACCTTGAGATTGAAGAAAATTTGCTCACCTTCTCACTAACCAATGCTTAAAAAATTAATCTTTGAGGAATATATATATATATATATATATATATATATATATATATATATATATGACTAATTGTTTAACTGTATTATTTCATTTATTTTAATTTATTAAATCATTTGACCGGTTAATATAATATTTTTTTTTGAATTTATATACATTTAATTTAATCACTATACGTGCATCAGTACATATATGTTTCCGATCAAAAAATAATTAATGTGGTTATTTAAGACACTATTTATTAGTATTTGTAAAAGGTAAAAAATTGATAGAAGATCTAGCTCGTATTTATGTGGATGGAACTAATTCCTTGTCGAGTAGTTAACAATTTTGCAATAGGAAAAGTCTACAATCAATTGTCACACATACTACTATGATGAGATCCACACGCCATTCACTCCCATTTTAATCTCAAAAACCTAACTCCCCATTTGTTTCATGCAACACGAAATCGTAGTACATTTTCTATCTAATTTTAGGCAATTGTAGATTTTATTATAATTATGTTTTACTTGCAAAATGAAGTATAGAATGAGTTTCAAGGAAATGGTGAGATGAAGCATTGCAAAATACATAGAGAAAATTAATTACCCATTCAAAAATTGGTAGTTTATGGTAGTAGGTAGTATTGGGATTTGGATGAACAAACCCATTTATTTGAAGCAATAATAATTAACTAATCAATCTAATGAAGAAAATTTTGTTGTTATACAGTATAAATTTTGTGTACGGCTTAATTATGGCATAAAAAGTAATACACAATTTAACCGAAATATAATACTACTATATAATAAGTAATTGAGTCATTTTATAAATCAATTATTCTCCATAGATTGATATTCTTGTCTTTGATTTGACTGAGAAACCTTTGTCTAAACACACATTCTGATGTCATCATAAACATTAATTTCATTCACAAATCAATTAAGGTTGTAAAATCTCTTTATAAACACCTACCATTGACCCCTATATCATTATTTTATTTTAATTTCAGAAAATCCATGCAATCCCTAGAGGTCCAAAGGTTTTAAATAATTATATCTTTGAACAATATTAATAAATTAATTATTGAAAAATGCAACCGACCTTTTCTTTTATTTTTAATTGTGTTTCAGCCTTCCCTTTTGTCAATAAACAAGTGTTTAAGAAACACATTAGAAATGAAAAAATACATATAGTTCAACTTATCTAAATATATGTATTGATACTTGACTTTAAACAATTTCCGATTTTGAGAGCTAGTAGTTAAATTCCATATGAATTGCCTAAGTTTCTGATGTGACATAATAGTATTAATTAAACTTGTAATTAAAGCATTGGGCAGCACAATCACCATACCTTTTGTCTCCTCTTTGTATTTACTATCTCTCTTTAATTTCTCATCTGCTTGTAATTTATGATGCACAGACTAATATGTGTTCAGACTTAATTAATTAATTAATTAATTAATCATACACACAGTCAAACCTTTATTTTGATTCCGACCACACGTGCAACCTCAATTAGGGTTTGTTTGGATGTGCAACAACAACTACTATGACCAAAAAAAAACATAAACCATTTTGAAGAAAAGTAAAAATCAAATCCTACACCACTAGATAGCTCTACCCCTAGCTAGAAATATGTATTTCCCATGCATTGAGTAACAAAAAGAGTAAATTATACTATATGGAGTACATCTCTTTATATTGATTTATATCTTAATTATCAAGTAATTAAAAATTGTTCAAGGAGAAAATAGTGAGTTTCATATCATTTTATATACCAAGTACTATATATTGTTGATTACAAATATGTTTGATATGAATTTGAATTCAAATTTAAGCATCAATTCATGTTGTGAATTTTGACCCATAAACGAAAATTGAATTAATAATAATAATAATAATAATAATAATAATAATAATAATAATAATAATAATAATAATAATAATAATAATAATATGATCTCGAATTAATCCACACATGCACAAAAAACTTGAATATAATCATTAGCCAAAGAAGCACACAAAAGAATTAGGAGTACTAGAAAAAGCAAATTATCGCTACATATATGAACACAATATATAATAGGGAAAATCGAAAAGAAATTCCAAGAGTTATAAAACAAGAGTTTAATTTCATCATCATTCCTAATAACAAAAAGTTTTATTTAAAAAAAAACAAAAACAAAAATGGATACAATTTAGTCAAAGAAAGGTATATGATTATTGGAAATGCTGCTGTAGCTAGCTGTGCTAGAAGGCGACGCATACAGCGCCGGAGCCGAAGAAGTCGACGATATCACCACCGACGGCGGCGGAGCAGCCGCCGGAGCCGTCTGAGAAGGCGTCGGAGTGGGCGGCGCCTGCGGCAGCTCCGCCACAGAGACAGCTAGCGCGGCGTTGGTGGAGGCGATGATCGAATTCGCAGCTTCTCGGTATTTATATCTGAGAATCTCAGCCCTCACTGCGTTGAGCTCGGCTTGAAGGGTTTGGATCTGCTGCTGCAGCGCGGATATTGCACCCATGCACCCGTAAACTGGATCTCGTAGCCTCACGTTCGCTTCGTAGACCAAACTGTTGGCCGCGTCGGCCCTTTGGGGCTCTGGCACCTCCTGCATAAGTTTCAGTCAGGGACGGACGCAGAAAAAATAAAATATAGGTGAAATTGAAATTTTGGGAGAAAAGTACAAAAAAAATAAATAAAATAAGTAAAATGTGGGTGAAATCGGAATTTCGGGAGAAAAGTGGTGGAAATTGTAAATAGAAGAAATAGTATTGGCTGGTGGTGGTTGATGGGGGAGTGTACCGGCACTCTCAGGATAAGCGACTGACGTCAGTCACGTGCATATGGTATCTCGGTCTAAAACAGTTACAGCGCTGGTGGAGTTTTGTGTCACGGGATTGTCACTCCACCGACTGGTCTGTTTGTCATTAGAAATAAGGAGAATTTTTACCCTTGTGATATACGACTGACATTAGTCACATGCATTTGGTATCTCGACCTAAAACGGTTAAAGTGCTTGTGGCGTTTTGTGTCACGAGACTGTCGCTCCACTGACTGGTCTTTATGAAGTGGTTTTAATTTTTTTTTGTGGTGGATTTATACTATAGATGGATTCAAATTATTAATGATTTTGAGATCTTAAGTTTGTTAAAATTCCTAATCATTCATCATAATCTATTCAATTAGCATCTAAGGTGTTCAATTTTATTCACATAAGTTGAAGAAACCCCTACTTTGGATAGAAGGAAGCGTATTACTAATAACTAACATAGATTTATACTAATTCTCTATTAGACACTTATACTTCAATTTTAAATCTAATGATTTAGCAATTTTCTTCCCAACGCTTAAAGCCTTCCTAAAGAGGCGAAGCAAAACATCGCCATATACAATCCAAAGCAATCAAGACATCCTTAATAAAATAAATAGATAAATAAAATGTTGAGATAGAAGAATTATTACCATGAGCATCTTGGAAACATTGCTAGCTCCAAAAACCTTGTGAACGGCGGCAAATTTGTGGGGTTCATGTGGGGAGAAATAGGGCGAAAAGGGGCACTCCTCGGCGCATCTCCGCCGCAGAAGCTTGCACGCGGCGCAAGGCGTGATCGTGTTTAAGCTCCCCGGCGGGCCGAACACGTGTCTCCTTCCCATACTCATCGACGACGGCGGCGACGACGAGGAGTTGCGACCATCGATCTCCGTTTTCAGCTTCTTCCCGATCTCTTCAAACCCTTCCCTACAAATCACTTATAAGTATATCTATATATAGTCATGAATTAATCATGTATATATAGTGGTTGTTGTAAGAAAATAAATGAAGAATAAAACAAAAAAATCAATTTGATTGTGATTGTGATTTTGATTTTGATTTACCTTTCTCTTGACATTCAAGAATTTTGTATGCAAGAAAATGAGAAAGTAGAAAGTGAATGAGGAAGAAGAATACAAAAAGGGGTTGCTTGAGAGATGAGATCTCTCTAACTCTATCTCTCTCTTACACACAAAGTAGGGTCAATGTTGTGTTGGTTGAAGAAAGTGGTAAGATATTCAAGTGTTGAAATTGGTGAAGTAAAAACTATTTTGGCAAGTACAAAATTTGAGAGAGAGAGAGAGAATGCCAGCTCTTGAGATAGAGGGGTTGCCCATGTGTGAGATCTCATAGATATTGACTTTAGGAAAGCAACATAGCATGACTTTGCTTCATAAATATTTATTTCAATAAACAAATCATCGAACTTCTCAAGCATATATATACACAAGAGCAAATTATTACACACAAACCATAGATTTTGATCGAATTTTGGTCCATCCGGTAATTTTAAAAATTAAAACAGTTAAAAATAAGTAGAAATTTGGATTTGTTTGCAACCAAATAACGTCATTTATCTCATCAACGGTGACGTCCACTGTCCACAATCGAGTTCATGCTTGTTGTATCATAGTATATAATTTCATCAAAAATAATATTGATGTGAGATAATTGCGAATAAATTCAAACTTCATAATTTTTCTAATTAATTTTTAAAGTTACGGGATAAATCAGAATTTCACCAAATTTCATGTCTAACAATTTAGCCTATATGCAATATACAAATTTGGAAGTTTTAGAATGTGGACAATGACATCTTCCTATGTCTATATGAACTCATTATTGTAGCATCATGACTTCAATAATATAGGTGGGGAAATTATTGATTAATGATTATTTTATGTTGTATTTTGGGTATTTGACAATGAGGGAAATTCGATCACTGTCAATATATTTGGGTGTGGAATATAAAAATGGTGAAGATCTTGGTATGAACAAGAACTAGCTAGTGAAATTAATTAACAATTAATATTGAGCATATATACATAGACTTTGTTGATTAGTCGAATCTACATTTTTTGTCTTCTGTATGCTATAATGATTAAAATAACGCAAACGCCAAAAAAATCGTCATTTTTGTAACAACCAATCTTTTTACTCTTTACGTCGTTTAAAATATGAAAGTGATTAAATATTTCGATTTTGTAACTAATTAAACCTTTCAATACACACATACGCCGATTTATTTTATATACTACTACTACAAAATTAAGAATATTTAATCATATGCCATAAGACAATTTATTATTACAAACCTTTCTCAGACAAAAATAAATAAGTAATCAAACATTGAAAATATGATCGTGGCATTGAAATAAATTTAGTGATACATTAGAAAATACATGGGGTTCGGAATTTATTCATGCACTAATCTAAGGGTAAGATAGTAATTCTATATCAGGGTCAGACCCAAATGCTCAGTTCATTTCTACAAGCTGGGCTGGGCCTGACCCGGCTGCTCATGATCCTATATGGTTAAGTTCGGCCCATTTAGATATTTTTCTATAATTTATAAATATCAATATTTTCGTCCAATATAATTATTCTTCAATCCAACAAATTGTGCACATAAAACATATTTCATAAGACAATTTTCTCAAAAAATGTCCTAGCATTAGACCGATCTTGGTACCTAACTTTCGAGCATTTATGTAGGAGTAACAAAAATGTCCCGTGTTGAATTTTTCGTGCTCAGAAAGTTGTTTCACGACGGAAACCCATCGCTTCAAGCAAGATTTTCTGAGTTCAGAAAATTCAACACGAAACCTTATTATAATAATAAAATTGTCTCTCAAACTAATATGGAAAGCACTAATCTTGTAATTTCGAATTAAATTGCTTACATTTTAGACCCATCACCTCGAATTAAATTGCTAACATTTTTGACCTATTATATCGAATTAAATTGCTAAAATAATTTGACCTATTATCACACCTGGTTTCTTTAATTCTTATGGATATACATGGCATGATAAATCGTGTCATCATTTTTAATTTCTCTTTATCTATTTGACTAGATAAATCGTGTCTCCGTCGTGTTGCTTTCCACTTGTATTTGCAATATATTATCTGTCGCATTCCTTCTCTCACTTTCTATTTCCACGACGATTCTTTCAGCCAACAACTGTATTTTGAAGTATATTTATTGCATACTTTTTTATTTTTTTTGTATTTTATAATAATCACACGTTTATGTTGACAAGAACGAGCTCACACATCTTCAGCTGGCTGTAGGAAAATTCCTAAGCTACTATTTATATCATCACATTCTTTGCTCATGTATCTTCACTCGTCTGTGCAAGAACTGCTTAATCACACATCAAATTCAGTGGTATGCACAATTTACTTTGCTTTCAGTGTTATCTGGGATTGTGTTTCTGGCGTTTTTGTGATGTGGGCCACCATCAAAATTCCATCTTTTGATCCATTTTCTTGATTCTTGATTATGTCACCAATTTCCCAAATTTGGGCCTTTTTTGCATAGTTATGATATGAATAATCTTAGTAGTGGCTATTGGCTTCTTAATTATAGATAATTTTTTCCATAATTTGAGTTCATGTTAACATGTTAAAGAATAAAGTAGAGCTAAGATTGCTCAATTTTAGCACTACACTTTGAATATTTGATCACTATTATGTTGGTGAAAACTAGTTTATTTCTTCATATGATAGATAATGCATATGAAAATTGCTTGTTTTGCTCATAGTCTTGGCTTTTTCCAATACATTTGTATGTAAAAGAAAAGGAACTTGAAAGAATCTTACATAACATTCTATCACATTCAACTTAATTAGGCCTCATTTTTACTCTTGTGAATTTCCTTATAGGTTTTGGTTGCTTTTGCTTGAGTATGGATCATAAGGGGACTATAGTGATGCAAAAATACGAGTTGGGGCGGTTATTAGGCCAAGGCTCGTTCGCGAAAGTCTACCACGCTAGGTGCGTGGAGACGGGGCAGAGCGTGGCCATCAAAGTAGTAGACAAGGCCAAGGTCTGGAAGGCCGGGATCATGGATCATATCGAGCGGGAGATCTCTGTAATGAGGCGCGTTAGGCACCCGAACGTCGTCCATCTCTACGAGGTCATGGCCACCAAGTCCAAAATCTACTTTGTGATGGAATACGCGAGGGGAGGCGAGCTCTTCCGCAAGGTGGAGGCGAACGGGAGGCTCCCGGAGGATGTTGGGAGGAAGTACTTCGTGCAGCTGATCGACGCTGTCGAGTTCTGCCACGGGAGAGGCGTGTGCCACCGCGACCTCAAGCCCGAGAACATTCTGTTGGACGAGGATGGGGGGATTAAGGTGTCGGATTTCGGATTGAGTGGCGTTGCTGAATGCAGGGGAGCGGATGGATTGCTCCACACGACGTGCGGCACCCCTGCCTACGTTGCGCCAGAGATCATCGGGAGGAGCGGGTACGATGGGGCCGGCGTGGATGTGTGGTCGTGCGGGGTCGTGCTCTTCGTGCTCTTGGCCGGGTACCTCCCGTTCCACGACTCGAATGTGATGGAGATGTATAGGAAGATCAGCAGGGGAGAGTATAGGTTTCCTAGCTGGTTTTCTCCTAAACTCAAGAAGCTCATTTCAAGAATGTTGGATCCGAATCCTAGTACTAGAATTTCCATTGCAAGGATCAAGGCAAGCTCATGGTTCAAGGCGGGGAACGAGGGGGGACCGGTGAAGGTCAAGTCGGATGGGGGGGAGGCGAGGCGGCTTTTGAAGATGAACGCGTTCGACATCATATCGTTGTCGGATGGGCTCGATCTGTCGAAATTGTTTGAGACGGGGTCTTGTTTGGACAAGGAATGTCGGATCATGTCGCGCAAGCCCGTGCCCGCCATCGTGACGAGGCTCGAGAGGGCGGCCAGGGCTGCGGAGATGAGGGTGAGTAAGAAGGACGGGGGCTTGATCGAACTCGAGAGGTCGAAGGAGAGCCGAGACGGGGTTTTGTCGATTGAAGCGGAGATCTTCGTGGTCACTCCGGCTCTCCACTTGGTGGAGGTGAGGAGAAGATGTGGAGACGCGGCGGAGTACGAGAAGGTGTTGAACGAGGTTATAAGGCCTCGTCTTGTTGACAGTGCAAGGTCATGTCTTGTTGACAGTGCAAGGTCATCTTAAGTAGGACGGATATAAGTAGGACGGATGAAATATATCGCAATTTTGTATATTAGCCAACAACGAAACTAAGGTTTAGTTGGCCATCTTAAAAAATAGCTTAGCTATATGGCCTGAAATAATATACTATAATAACCTAATTTTATTATATTTGTTTATTTGACCCCATGGTTTGATGATTTTAAATGCTTATGTTTTATAATTATATTACTAATATTTATAAAAGTTAGAATGTGGAATAATGGTAATAAAGAATTTACAAACCAAAACAAACACACAACACAACTATATTCAAAATCTATCAAAACCCAAATTTACCTAACTTCTTTACATTTTCTCAAATCAACTATACACACTTTCAATAATCACTGAAATATTAATTTACAAACACGGTTGTTGAATACCCAAAAAAGAATATAAAACGATTAAAATAAGCACTTATATTCAAACAACAAACACAAAGTAGGACGAATGGGAAACTAATTGCTGCCGGAAACTTCCACCTCCGGCCGCCGCAAAATCACCGGTCTAATCTTCTCATTCCACAATCCGGCGAAAGCGGTGGCGTCTCCGGCCTTCCGTTTCACCTCCACCACAACCAACCGGTCTGTTAACCGGAAAACCTCTAGCGAGACTACGAAATCACCATTTTGCCCCTCGAGCTCCACCCCGCACTCCTTGGTCTTCCTCAGCTGCAGGCCGCCGCTCTCCGCCTTCACCACCTCCTCCACCTTCTCCAGCACCGTCTCCGGCCGCTCCTCCGCCGTGAGACGGTCGACGTCCTCCGCCGCTGCGAATTTCGCGCCGAACAATCCGGAGAGGTCGAGTCCCCGGGAGAAGGAGATGATGTCAAACGCGTTCAGATCCTGAGTTTTCCTCTCTTCCGGATTTGTCAAATTGGTGATGCTCTCCGATTTCACCTCCGAGTAACCGCTTTTAAACCACGGATCGAGCTTGATTTCATCGATTGAGATTCTGATTTGAGGATTCGTGTCGAGCAATCGAGAGAAGAATCGTTTCAGATCCGGCGAAATCCACTTAGGGCACCGGAATTCGCCTTTGTAGATCTTCTTATACATATTTATCAAATTCGGATCGTTGAACGGCAAGTAACCGGCGGTGAGGACGAACAAAACGACGCCGCACGACCACACATCCACCTTCGCGCCGTCGTAGCCTCTCTTCGCGAGGATCTCCGGCGCCACGTAGGCAGGCGTGCCGCAGAGCGTGTGCAGTAATCCGTCGGATCGCACGTGATCGGAAAGCGCGCTCAAACCGAAATCGGAGACCTTCAAATCGCAATTCTCATCGAGTAACAGATTCTCCGGCTTCAGATCGCGGTGGTAGACGCCTCTGGAATGGCAGTAGCTGACGGCGGAGATGAGCTGCTGGAAATACTTCCTCGCCAGATCCTCGGCGAATCTGCCCTTGGCGACCTTCGCGAAGAGCTCACCGCCTTTGACGAACTCCAAAACGAAGAAGATCTTCCGCTTCGTCGCGAGCACCTCGAGCAGCTTCACGATGTTCGGATGGCGGAGGCGGCTCATGATCGAGATCTCGCGCTTGATGTTGTTGATCAGCGTCGCGCTGTTGTTCAGGCGGCTCTTGTTGATCACCTTGATCGCGACGCTGCGGCCGGTGGCGACGTCGCGCGCGTGGTAGACCTTGGCGAAGGCGCCGCAGCCGAGCAGCTTGCCGACCTCGTATTTGTTGAACAGAGCATTCTCCGGCGACAGAGCCATTGTCGAGGCGGCGCGAGCGGAGCTTGACGCCCCGTTGATCTCCGGCATCGGCGGTGGAATCGAGACGATTTTGAGAGATTGATTGTTGAAGAATTGGGGGAATTTGAAAATGCAGGTTTTGTTTGTTGTGAATTTGGGGGAATTCAAGCTGTGGGGAATTTGAAAATTTGAGAGAGTGATTTGAGACTAATCAAAAGAATTTGAAGCCTATTTCTAGATTTTTTATTTTGAATTAATGGTCCATAATAATTTGGATTTATTTATTTGATTAATATTTAATACTCGTATTATTTCTTTACTTGTGTGGGGTAGGGGGTGAGGTTTAAGTGTTGGTATTTCAATTTTCAAATCTTGAAAAGCTGGGAAACAGATGAAAATTTGAACCAATGTATTTTCACTGTGTTTATTTTAATTTTGACAAAATTATTGATGAAATTGTAATATTGTTCTTGAAAATGGATGAATGTTGTTGTTATACAAAGATAAATAATACTCCTCCACTAGTAGGAATAAAATAGAGCCACATGTGATTGGGAAACACTATAATAGTGTACATTAGTGTGGATACATGATTATGTAGAGTGTTACGGAGCAATGGATTATGTATGAGAAATTATAATAAAATAGAAAAAAATTGAATAAAATATGAAATTTGTGATCATAAAATGATTTAAAAACTTAGTGTCCGCTGATTTTGGAAGCTCTGAAATGACAAAAATGTGTATTACTCCTATATCATTAACTTTGCATTGATCTTTGAAACATAGAAAACTTAGTACTTATCAAGATACAAAATAGATGCATCATATATTAATTAATATGACGATAATATCACAAACGTTGGTATTATATCCATTTAAAATGTTACATTAGTGTGGATTTTCAATTTTGAGGATTGCGACAAATCGACAATCACATTAAAGTTCATGATAATTACGGTAAATATAAGCCGGTTTAACTCGAACGGACAAATGGATTCTAAATTAGGAATGTCGCACGTAGCAAACCCCACACGTACTATATTCTTAGCTAACGTGTCTGAATTTGAAATTTAGTTTATTTCTTTTTTATGCCCTTTTGAATTTTGAAGGAATTCGTTTTATTTTGAGGGCGGCTGTCGGCGGAGTATCGGTGTAAATGGTCGGCGTTTTGGTCAAATATTCACAAATTTTAATTTGTTTTAAGTATTTTATTTTCCTTCGTTTGAAAAGTCAAGAGTATTAATTTCGTTAAGCGGCAGCATGTAGCACAATCAGAATATTCATTTCCAAAGTCATACATATTTTTCATTTTTTATATGTTTTATATTCTGGTTTTGCTCACGTATTTTTATTTTATTTAAAAAGTCAGATCTTAATTTAATTACTAAGTGCTAGTATTAATTTTATATGTGTTACAGTATTTGTTAGTTATCAACTCTTAACTCGTATTTTCCTTAGCTGAACACATATATATGTACAGCATATTATTAATTTTATGAGCAATAATTATTATTTCATACTACTTCATTACCCAGAAAGACTGTCCCAGTTCATATTTTGCACTCGTTTTACAAAAATAATAGTAGTAATAAATAGGTAAAGTTGAAAGAGAGTAAAATAATAGGAAGAATAATGTAGGTAAGACTATTCTCTACATTATTCTCTCTTTTACTTTACTCTCCCTTTACTTTAACTATTTATTATTATTTATACAAAATGAGTGTGAAAAAAGGAAATGAGACCATCTTTCTGGGACGGAGGGAGTATCAGTTAGTGATATAAAATACTTTAATTAAATTTCTTAAATAGAACATGTAATTTAAAAACCACCAAAAGTGTTATTCCATTATTAATAATTGTAGTTAATAATGTGACAGACAATACATCCATTCAATCATTTGTACCAACAACAAATAAATGAAATGACAGCATATTTTGATTTTCATTGTAATATTGTACTATGAATTTTTGGCGTATCTTTAATTTTTTTTTTTAATATGTTATTGGTGCATATGCAAGTAAATAATAGTAATATTATTGATATATTATATTTAGTCGATATTTTGGTGCAAATTTTTAATTGAACAGCGATATGTATACAAAAAACTCTATGTTCATAGAATTACAAGTATATATCTTTTGGTATAGAAGTATGTTTTAAGAGCACACATAGTAAAATGTTGTAATTTGCTTCTGACTATTTTTTTATAAAGAGTAATAGTAGTATATATCATGGTCAGTGGCGGAACTTGGCCGGCGCCGGACCCTATAACCCCGCCATGGCCGCCCCACTCCGCCCCAGGAAGTTTCAGTCTGGTCTCTGGGAAAGAAATGCATCGAAGAAGAAGATAGGGGATATGGGTAGAATGTAAAAAGTTAAGCTACTGGAAATATGATAAAGGCAATAAAGAAATAGGCAGCAGGCACCTATAAAAATATCCAGCTATCGCTCCCCTAGTTGTACTCCTTATTTCATTTGAAAATGTGTTAAAATCTAATTAAATATGTGCTATATATGCATTTTTTTAAAAATTAATCAGATGACCAATAGATTAGAGACGGTAAAATTTAATTAAATATTTTCTAATTTCCAATTAAATCTAGTTTTTTAAAATTATTCAGACGAGGCTCAATATTATATTTACGTATTAAATTTAAAATTGCACATTTAAAAATTATGATACTGAATTCAAATTTGTTAACTGCTACTCCCTCATTTTCATGTTAGTTGATTTTTTTCTGGAAAGTTCTAAGTGAATTGAGTTATTTCTATTTATGATAAAAAATTAACTCTTTCATTTACTTAATTCTCTTTTCATTTATCTTATTTTATTCTCTCTTACTTTAATCACCATCTATTTTGACACACTATTCTTAAACTCTATACTGAAAAGAAATGTCAGTAATTAACAAGAAATGGAGAAAGTACTAGTATAATTTAATATATTGATTTTGAAATGAGATAGTTAGGGATTTGGGCTGTGTTTTGTAATATTTTTGATTGTGTGAATTCAAAAATTGGGATTTGAAAATTGTAAAAATGTTACATACGATAAAATTAAATATTATTATTATTATTTTAAAAAAATTCAGCCCCGGCTTATTTAAATTTCTGGTTCCGCCACTGATCATGGTCAAAAGCAAGCAATGAAAAATATCATCTCTTTCTTTTAAACTTTCACTAGTTTCCTAATTGCTAAGAATTAATTCAAATCGAAGCTAACACTAATATTCACAAAAATAATACCTCCATGCATGATCGAGAACGATTATTTAAAACTTGTAATTACAAGAAATAATTTTTGTACACAATAATTTGTCAATGCAGGTGTTGTCACCCACAAAGCATATAATATCATTGAGGAGATATATAAACTGAAAATATAATTAATAGTGGAGGGCTTATTTTATGAAGTGGATGGTGGGACATATTTCAAAAAATTTAAAATGCAAGATAAATCATAATGTAATCAAAACTTGTAATTTTAGAGGTAATTAAATCTTTATTGGATTAATTTCTTAATATACTCTGATCTCCAATTATCAGCTTTAGTACTTTATTTTATAATATAAATCTTTATTGGTAATACGAAAAGAGAGATTGGTGTGTGTGCCAAAATGCTAATATTTGAGCTTTTTGCTTTGAATACGCCCAATATAAGTTGTTTTCATTTACAACCTATATTTAAATTTTTCATTACAAAGATTATAAATTATTCAAAGCCTTTATTCCATTAATTCGATCCACATAAAACTTGCATGGCTCCAAATTTTGTAATTAATAAATTGCCAAACTAAAACCTAATAAGTGATATGTAAGTTTTACTAATATTGATGATTAATTTTATAATTGTGAATGAAATCATTAATGCTAGTAGCTAGAAATTAATGACTTTGTTTGGTGGTTTTCAATTTGCCCTAATATATACTCCAATAAATCGCATTTCTTTATTGTTACATAAACAAAAATTACTAAATTGTTCGTACCCTAGTTTGGTATTCTATTATTCTAGCGAAACCTTAATATAAATTACAACTAGTATTACACCCGTGCCAGGCACGGACTAAGATATTTTCAAAACATTAATTTGTTAGTTTCTATATGATTGAAACAAAATTGTAAACAATATTATTATACGAAAATTATAAACAAAAGATCATAGCATAACAATGAACAAAATGAGTAATAAAATTTAAGTTATATGAAGGTAAAAATATTTACAAATCAATGTTGGAACATAATATTCAAACATTAAATTATAGAACTTTCAACCTCATCCTTGAAAACTAAAATCCTTATCAATTGTAAAACCTTTTTTAGGACAACCAAGAATGCTGCAAAACCACCACAGTCAGGGAACATATGTTATTTTTTGGCCCACCTAATCGTTCCATATAATAACTGTGAGACTAAAAATAAAGTAAATTTACATCACACAAAACAAAAAAAACTAAAGAATGTATAATAACCACTTCTCCTAATGAAATTTAAGATATTGTTTATCAAAAGCTATAATTTAAGATTGCACCGGTGAGACACTTCCTAGTCGAGCTTCATTTCATTGCGCAATATAGTGACCCTATACACTAAAAACCCAAACCTTGAAACCTAAATCCTAAACCCTTAACTTTAAAATATATTCATCATGTCCAACAAATGAGCCAAATATGAACAAAATTCTCCCTCCGTTTCAGTTCAATTTTACTTTGTTGATCACTTATCCTATTTGGGGCTTTTAAATCTGTATTCGATATCTTACACCGGGTCGGGCTAATTGATAAATGTTACTGATAGTAGATCTTGACTGTAAATATGTTTATATGCTCATATCAAGAAAGTACTTTACAATCCTAAATCCTTAACTTTAAAATATATTCATCATGTCCAACAAATGAGCCAAATATCAATAAAATTCTCCTTCCGTCCCAGTTCAATTTTATTTTGTTGATCACTTATCCTATTTGGGGCTTTTAAATCTGTATCCGATATCTTACACTGGGTAATTGATAAATCTTACTGATAGTAGACGTTTTTTTCCTGAATCTTGACTGTAAATATGTTTATATGCTCATATCAATAAAGTACTTTACAATAGGGCTATGTGAATGGTAAACAAAAAATTTTTTTGCTTGCATTCATCCAAGCATCTATTCATCCAATAGTATTATTTATTGGAGCCGAAGTAGTGTTTTGTTGAAATGAGGAGTCAAAGACATTGCCAGAAAGGGTTTAATTTTGATTGTGGCCAAGCCGTGGGCATTTTTTTCGTATTAAACGTTTCTACTTTTTAAAATCAATTTGATCATATGTTGAAATCATTAACTGCCTTATAATTAGGGATATAACCTTTCCTATTCCCCGCTTCGGATAAACATAAGTGTGAATAACGGTTACTTGCCTTATAATTAGGGAATATGTAGTGTCATGTTTGGCTAATAAAATGAGGTAGTATAATTTTATGCATGACATGTAAACGTTTGGATGAGATGTGTCATTTCATACACAATAACTATGGAAGTTATTTTTTTGTGTTAATTAATATACAATTATGCATGAAATGTACGTGTAAACGTGTTGACAAACATTAAGGAAGGAAATTGTACGCCCTATTTGTCTTCAAGTTTGCTTGAATTATTTTGCAATATCCACTACATTTAATGGAAGTTTTAGTAACAACCCAAAATCAGTTTTAATTAAATAATAATTATATTTAACAATATTCATTACATTTATTGGAAGTCTAATTAGTTTCCATGAAAACTGCCGTTAACCCTAAACAAATTCACAAAGTAAAAGCTGGGGCTCTACTTTACAAATTATCGATGCACAATCCAAATATTTTTTAGAAACGAATAATGAGATGAATCTAAAAACAAAATATGACCGACTTCTCAAAGGAAAATAAAGACTACAATATTAGTAAAATTGAGCAAACGCCCATGTACTGCTTGGGAATTAATTTATTTTATAGTATTAGTTTAAATTTTAAATTAAATACTATCTATATGTACATATACTATTGTACATATTATTTTATTTATTAGGAGTATTATACATGCACAATTCTTTTGTCATAAAAATATCAGATTCAAGTATATAAACTTTTTACTTTATTATCACACACACGTATACATATAGATATATTTGTACATAAATTTATTGATTCATCATAAATAATCAAATATTATATATTGAGATAAAATTTTACATGTTATATTCTAACTATTACAATTGAAGAAAAAAATAATAATAAGTGGAATAGAAATTACAATGAAAATAATAAAACAAATAGAATTATGATTAGTCGAGTTGAGAACATCCCACTTTCAGCAAGACAAATTATGTTGCGGCTAGGCTCTTGAATTGACGTATTGTTCCAAAGATAAACGACTCTCCTAGCATATAGAAGCACCTTAAATCCGCTAGGTACAAATGAAATTGATTAAGCTCTGAGAATTCCGCAATACAATACTCCTAAAATGATACACAAAAACAAAAAGAACTTTAGAGATAAGAGAAAGTGATTTTTTTATATATATAATCCATCCACAACTCTATGACTTTTATAGCCATAAATAAGGATATGGAAAGTCATGGAATCAACACACTATAAACCATAAAATTAAGATAACGAATGTTACTTATATGAAATGAAAAGCCAAAATTCTTCCCATGGCCATGATCACCTTCCACTACACACGACATTACTCCCACATTTAATTATTTTCTTAATTTCTTTGCATACTTTGTTAGAGGTAATTGATGTGGGAAATGATCTGTATGATTGTGACATAATATTAGTGATGGATTGTAAGTACTAAAATATTTCCAATCACACATTAAACCCAACAATATTCAAGAAAATGTATAAAGGAAAATTGTGCACGCACATAATATTAAATTAATCAAAGCTATAGTTTTGTAATTAAATTTAAAGTAGTATTGTTAAATAGATTGTTTTTGTTAACTATCATATTTGTGACTGTTTAATACAGAATATTTATTATAGTGAACGGTTTGTATTAAATTTATTTGTGTAAATGAAACCTTTTCATCTCTCTAATTACTACATTAATAAATAAAACCATTTTCAAATTTATAATTTTATTAAAAAAGTTATAATGGCAATCTTGTTATTTTCCCCAAAACTCCCCTTTTATATATTCATAGATTAGTTGTAAATGAAATATTCATTCCTAACTTATAAATTCAATATTAAATCGTTTTTTATTTCATCGATACAACTAAGCATGTTTGGACAATCGCAGCTTAGTTGGTAAGACGTTTCTCCTCTCACGATAGATCAGGAGTTCTAGTGATCACGAGGGTAGATGGAGAACTATTGTAGTATTGTTGATCCTCTTAAATAAAAAAAAAATAAAAAAAATAAAACTGTTGTATAATAGCATATTACTATTATCAAATATATACAGTATATAAAAGGGAAGTCTGGGAGGTATTTAGGGAAATAAGAGGAATATTGAGGGTATTTAGGGAAATACCCTTTTAAAATAGATATTATTATTTAAATATAAATATGAATGTTAAAGACGTGTATTGATTTAGAGTTGGTTATTTAGTTCCATAGTTAGTGGATTAATGGTGTTTCGATTTGGAAAGGTCTAATTCCATTTAGATCTTGATCATAAGAGGAAAGGCTGAACATATGAAAATTTGATCATTCTGGTCCTCCGTCAATATTTCCGTTAAAAATTAACGGTCAACGGATTTAATCCCGATTTTGACCAAATTAAACTTTTAATTCTGATTTTTTAATTTTTAACTAATTCCCTAATTATTTTTACACTTCAATTTGAGAGGAAGAGGAAGGAAGAAGATGAAATTAAAGTGTAAAAATAATTAGGGAATTAATTAGGGATTAAAAAACCAGAATTAAAAATTTAATTTGGTCAAAATCGGAATTAAACCCGTTGACTATTAGTTTTTAACATAAATGTTGACGGAGGACCAAAATGATCAAATTTCCATAGCACAAAATCCAAAAGATAATGTTTATGACCAAAAACGTAAAATGACTATATGTTCAAGACCAATTTTGGTCTTTACTCTAAAAAAAATACTAGAACAAAATAACATAAAGAAACGATTTACTCCCTCTGTCCCATTAGAAATGAAACGTTTTCCTTTTTAGGTTGTCCCAATAAAAATGAAACGTTTCATAAAATGGAAACAACACTCTCTCTACTTTTTCTTCTCTCTTACTTTACTCTCTTTTCATTAACTCACAAAACACCACTACATAAAATCTTGTGCCGGAAACCAAATGTTGCATATTTATTGAGAAGGATGGAGTATATTTTATGAAATTACAAAAATGCCCCCAATTCAAATTCGTAAAATTTTCCCTCTTCTCTGTTTCCGTGCAACCGGCAGATCCCACAGTGCAGATTCCGTCGTGTTCTTTTCGTCCTCGAAAAACACACACACGCACAATCCAGCTCGAAACGGCGTCGTTTCACGCACTGAGCCGTGCAGTGCGTGTTGTCAGAATCCATGAGCCTCACACTAAGATTCCAAATTAAACAAACTTCTGCTCAGTATGAGCAGCTTCACACTCACATCTCTCTTCGAAACCGTTGTGTTATTACCCTTTCCAGTTTCCCCCAAATCGGGCTTTATAAACCCTAATGATTGATGTCCCCAATTCGCTCGCCTTTATCTGATTCATCAATGCCGGAAGCAGCAGCGTCACCATCACTGCTGCTGCCTGCTCCGTTTTGAGCCTTCTGCGGTACGCCTCGCTCCACATTTTTTGAGCTTTTTAACCCACTTTTGCCTGATTTGGCAATTTCATTAGTGTGATTTGATTTAATCTTTATTTTTTGAGCTCGTTTATCTGCTTTTGATATTTTAATTGGACAGCATCTCCAGCTTTTTTTTTTATCCCTTTAATTCCGGAGGTGTTTGAAACCCCCAATTTTTTTTCTCGAGCTCTTTGCAGCGGGAATTTCGGTTTTGGTTCCCCGCATTGAGGCTTTTTCCTGTAGCAAGTGTTTGTTTTTGTTTTCTTTAAAAAGTGTGGTTCTTAGTGAGATTTAATTGATGTTTTTCATTTAACAGCAGATCTTGGATTAGGTTGGATTTTTTTGGCAAAATGGGATTGGATTCAGATTATCAGGGGATGGAGTTTGCAGCTAGTTCTAATAAACCCCTTAAACCCTCTGCAAATATATCTGAAATCGTGTCAAAATTCGCCAAAGTTTGTAAATTTAGATCCATTGGTGTATTTCATACGTCGGAGAGTGTAGACCACGGCCATGTTTATCCGGTGATTGCTGGCGACAATGCTCGTTTAACGGATGGGGAATGTGGCGAATTTTGTGCCAAAAAAATATCTCCGGAGCGTGCTGTGTTACGTGTGGAGCTTGTGCAGCTGTTCGACACGCTTCTGGCGTTAAAAATAGCATATGTGAAGCTCCAAGAAGCGCACATTCCATATGATCCGGTGAAAGTTAGATTTGCTGATGAAGAGGTTATGTTTCAGCTCGATACGCTTGGCAAGATCAAGAAGGCTTATGAGGAGAAGAAAGTGAAGGAAGCTAATGCCTTTTCTGCTGGTTCGGCTCGTTTTCTTGCTGAAGTTAATGTTATGGAGCAGCAGCTGGAGAAGTTGAAGTCCCAAGCCAAGAATAAGGGCAGGAAAGTTGCTAGTTTACGTAAAAAGCTTCAGGAGTTGGAAACGAAGAACACGAAGCTGGCTGAAGAGATTGAGGAGCGCGAGAGGGAAATGTTTGCGGGTTTGAATCATCATTCGTTGGAGAGTTTTGTCAGGGCAGTTGGAAGAGCAATTCATGATTTTGCAAAGCCGTTGATTGCCTTGATGAAACATTCGGATTGGGATCTAGACCAAGCTGCCTACGCAATACAATCATCGGTTGTATACGCAAAGAGGTCACACAAGAAATATGCGTTCGAAGCTTATATAGCCAGAAGGATGTTTCGTGGGTTTCTGCAACAGCCTTGCTTTTTAGGGAACATTATGAAGTTGGATGACCCTATCGTTGCGTTAACTGAAGACCCGCGATCTAGTTTTGCCGAGTTTTGCAGGGATAAATACCTGCTAGTAGTTCACCCCAGGATGGAGGAATCATT
Organism: Salvia hispanica; assembly: GCF_029641045.1. Taxonomy (NCBI): domain Eukaryota; kingdom Viridiplantae; phylum Streptophyta; class Magnoliopsida; order Lamiales; family Lamiaceae; genus Salvia; species Salvia hispanica. Next base: position 32,923,933 of record NC_142694.1, read on the forward strand.
TTTCGGTGATTTGGACCATAGGAATCTCGTGGCTAATGGGATTCACCCGTGTACTCCGTTTTATCGTGCATTTGTCAGAATGGCGAGATGCGTGTGGTATTTGCAGGCACTGATTGGTTATATCGAGCCTGAAGCTGAAATCTTCGGTGTTAAGCAAGGAGCTGAGTTCGTGGATGTTTACATGGAGGTTGTGGACGAGCTCAAGGAGTACGAGGTTATGGACAACGAAAGGTACAAAGTTGAGTTCATGGTAATGCCTGGTTTTATGCTGAAGGAAAGTTTGATTAGGTCTCAAGTATATGTTTCGAGAGGGGAGTTCTCAAATGGATGGCGCTAGGAAGAACGAGCGCGTTTAGGTACTGTATGTGAGAACATTTTGCAGTTTTTTCGCTCTTCGATTGCAGTACTAGGCTGGGGATCGGGCTGCAGCTTGGCTTAACGAGCATAGTTGCAACCAGGTCGTAAAATTATCAGAATTGAATACATACTCTGTAATTACAGTATCTGAATCTGATGCAACTTTGACATGTATATATATTTTCAGATTTGCTATATATTATAATCTGATTTTGTATCAGATGTTGGGTGATCTTATCTATGGTTTTGAGTTTTTGGTACATTTTCTTTCTTGGTTTGAAAAGTGTGGATTTGAAGGAATGTTGAAGTTTTTTCATGGCTGTTTGTTTATTTGTTGTTTCAGAAACACACACACTCCCACAGAGGAGGGAAACTTTTCTTGTTTTCCCGGTGACTAGGGAAATTCGCGGTCGCTGTACTTCTCGTGTTTTCTTAGTGACCGGGGAAATTCGTAGTCTCTACTTGAGGTGCATTATAGTGAGCAATTGTTGAGTACAAACCCATGTCTCGATGTATCGACTATGTCGTCTGTTCCCGATGTGATCTGGTTTGAGAGGAGGTTTGTTTACAAACTCATCCCATATCGGGAGTCCGAGGAAAGTTGGAAGGTGTATATAATTCTTGTCCAATCCCAAATCTGATTGAGGACTTTTGGGAGTGACACAAAAACAAATTCGTGCGAACCTGACCCAAAATGGACAATATCAAACGTTTGTTGCAGTCGATGATCTGAACCTAATTTCTATTAGGCAAAGTGTAACAAGGGTTGAGAGAGTGTATATTATCATTGTTTGGATTTCATTTTTGGGAATGTGGAATTTCACAAAATGAAACCTTATTTAGATGGAATGTTTATTATGTAGTAATGTTTGATTTCAGATTTTGTCACGTTAGTTGGATAGTGATGGTGATTTGAACAAACATCATTATTCATTTGACAAATAGTTATATAGTGAAATAATGAGACAAATCATTGTAATATATTATTCCAATATATAATTATAGCTGTATCATAATGTGCTGTCGAAATCAAGAAAGAGAATATTTAATTCTTTATTTAGTCTTTTTTTTATTAGGGAAGAAAAAAACATCTACACAGTGATCATACATTCATACTAGCATACTTATCAAATATACATAATACTCCTAGGTAAATTTCTCATAATTACATTGATACCTCTAATGTAGGGAGATAATATACCAAATTAATTTGGTAAAATAACAATCATAATCACCTATAGTAATCAAATAATTCGATTAAACTAAACTAAATATCCAAATTTATATTTCATCCTTTTTTAAAATTGACAATGAAACGTAACTTAACCAGTAAAACACTTCCCCTGCCTCATATTAAGTATTAACATATGAAATGTTTCACTATAGTCAAATATACATAATGCAAATAATCATCATTACATAAACGATATGTAATCATATAATAAAACATTAAATATTATTCTCTAATAAAGAATCCAAATTTTTTTATTTATGAGATTGCAAGCGTGGGAGTGACCAATCAACTTTATACAGTTCAATTCGTGTAAGCATCCATCATTTGTATAACAAAAATACAGCTCTTTTCTTAGACATATGGGCTTCTACTTTTCATATTATTTTTCTTAGAAATTTCTTTTTGAGATAAAATCATAGTCCATTATTACTTACTAATCATAACACATATATGATTTTATTTATAAGACAGAATCCCACAAAAAGCTCCATAATAAACTTTTCAAATTCTCTACGTGGAATTAAATTAGATTTTGGTTTTCATACTTTTTCTATGTATAATGTATTTTTGAAGCTTGTTTGTGGAGTATATTAAGTAAATATCAGATTATGAAGCTTGTAGTATAAGATGGTAGTGTAATTATACAATATCAGATTACAAAAGATGTCATATAATTACATATCATTTCGCCTTTATTAATATTTGATAATTTATTTTTAGAAGCTAAATTAACATAAATCATGAATATGACTTTATATCATAGTAGTTTTTATTTATTTATCTGACAGCTCCTCTATTTCTATCAATGGGCTAAACCTGGCATATCCAATTTCGATAGTGTTACAATTATTTTATATAAAATTACTATGACTTTACACGAAACCAACAAATTTATATATGAGAGAAAAATACCACATTTATCATAATGTTTGACTTTCTTTCCCCAAGTAATATCAAGCTACGAAACTATTGATGAATTGTCTACTAACAATTTTCGGAATGTGTCACGTTAAGTCTTTTCGATGGCGGAAGGTGAGACTCGTTGTATAATTAAAACATTTTTGTTAGAAAAGTTGTATCCAATTTATATATTTAATATAACACAGCATTATTAGAAGAAAAGGTCAAATTAATGGTAAAGTATTACACTTTTGGTTTTGTAATAAAAATGTAAGATCTTGTCGTCTGAACAATCTATTCCACCTCATAAGAATTTATAAATGAATCTAATAAAAAAAATAATAGAAGGAACGTCTTTTTTAGTACATCAACTATTCTAAATGAGCAAATTTGGTCCGTAACATTTCATAATATCTTTTGAGGTCCATCAACTATAAGTTAATATCATGACCAAAGTACCCTTAAGGCCATGGATACAATTCAATCTATTTACCATCTCATTTTTATTATAATTTGGGATAATTGATATACCAAAAAAATGCTCCCTCTAATTTTAATTTCAAAATAAAAATATCTTAACGATATTAATATTCTATTACTATTAATTATTTACGTTTAGTTTTATTTATTTGTAATATTTTAAATCATTGTACTATATTTAATATTAATAGTGAAATAACTTAGGTATAAATATATGTAAACATTATACTTATACAATATTTGTTTATAAAAGTAGTTCAATTTATTAGATGGAATATTAATTTTTCAATCTTAAAGCTATACATAGAAGAATATGTTATTTTTAAGTGCAATACAAAATTGACAATTAAAAATAAATTAAAATTTATTAACATACACAAAATCTTAAATAATTCAAAGAGCTAAGTATTATTTTATCTACTCTTATATAGTAATTGTAATCTAAAAAAAATTAGTTGAAATTATCAATAATCAATTTACTAAAAAAGACAATGGCATTTCTCAGTTGAATATATGATTAGTTTAAATCTATGATTTTTTAATTAAATAAAAAACTAATAATTGCTATCAATTGTTTAATATCACAGTGTCGTGTCTTAATATTATCATTAGGCCATTTACAACAATATCATGAAAACTTGTTCATAGTTCTCATATCTATTCCCTTGACTATTCGTGAATCATATTTTTTTTACTTAATTAAACTTTTATTTCAATGTAGGAGTAGTATATATTATATATTATGATTAACTTAAATTTTCAGTTTAATAAAGTTACGAGATTCATTAAAATAAAATATTTATCTTAATTTTATCTAAATAATTGAGAATGTAAACATATATAAGTATTAACTAGCACTAGAAAGTAATCTCATAATATTCAAATAAAGTATGGTATGTATTAATAATAATAGTATAAGAAACTATTAAACTTAATCCCAAATGAGTTAGAAGAAAGAAGAAAGTGGATGAATAAAGAAAGAAAAATAAATTACTTCATACTTTAATAAATATGAGAGGATAAATAGATTGAATTGTCATTCATGGCATTAAGGGTACTTTGGCCATGAAAATATTGGAAATAGCAAAAAAGTAGTAAAATTGATATTTACTTATAGTTGATGGACCATAAAAGAATTATGAAATGTTACGGACTAAATTTGCTCATTTGGGATAGTTGGTGTACTAAAAAAGATGTTCCCTCAAAATAATAATAACAATAATATTTGCTCGGTTAGATTAGGCAACATGTATCCGGTCGCTAATGCAGATGCACGACAGAGGGCGGGTAGCAAGGGGCGGGCCCATGGGGATGCATATGACTGCATCGTAGAAGTTAGCGAGACTGTCACGATACTTTTAGAGATTTTTTTATTGAATTCAATTTATTTTATTATTTAAATATATGAAAATTTGTGATTGGTTGATTTATAGCATGCGGAACCGCAATTTAGTTAAGTACTCCCTCCGTCCGCCATTAGGAGTCCCATTTATGGGCGGCACGGGTTTTAAGAAATGTTAAGAAAAGTGGATGGAAAAAAGTTAGTGGAATAGGGGTCCCACTTGTATATATTAGTTTTAAATGAAATGTGAGTGGAATGAGTTAGTGGAAGGTGGAACCCTATTACCACTTATGGTAAAAGTGAACCATGACTCTTATTTGCGGAAAGACTAAAATGAAAAAATGGGACTCTTATTCGCGGACGGATAGAGTAATTTTAAATTATTAATTTTTTATATATTTGATAAATATCGCAATTTAAATATAGCAAATGACGTTTGAATTTGAAGCTGAAAACGATATTGTTTTACATCATAACTATAAAATAAAATAATACCGTGACAACTGAAAAATGAAATTCTAACCGAAATACTGAGTGTGAATTAAGTCATTAACATAGACCCAAAACCAAACCCACACCATGCAAAAGAAGAAAGCAAAAATTAATTGAAATATTAGTGGCCCACTTGCTTTATATGCATGCCATTGTTCCCTTTATGGGCCACACTCTCAATTATCAAACACACATCATTTTCTAGTATTTAGCATCATATCTCACACATCATTCCCTCTATACCTCAACTCTCACACAATCTCAAATTAAATTTCTCCAAAAACTATACATTCTCCTAAGTCTCATCATATTTACCCAAAATCATCCCAAATTTCACAATCTTGATCAATGGGGAATCATAGATTCAAGCTATCCGACATGATGCCAAATGCTTGGTTCTACAAGTTAAGAGACATGAGCAAAATTCGAAGTCACAACCCCTCTCACTCCATCAAGAAAAACATACAATCTTCGGCCCCGAATCCGAGGAAATCCTTCTACAGCACCTCGGACTCGGGGTACGTTAGGATGGACACCAAACTGTGTCTTTCGCCGATGAATCCCAAATTCAGCGACAGTCGCTTCCCGCACGAACCTCCGAGGAAGTCCGCGAAGAGACGAGTGAAAAGGAGGACGGTCTACACGCCATCTCCGAGAAAAATCGCCCCTTCTGAGGCTGAAATCCCTGCCTGGTTTAATAACCCTGCAGGCAACATTCAGGCCGGCCCCACCTCCCCTGTCAAGATGGACTTCTCAGAGTCCTCCCTGTCAGGATTTGACTCGTGTGGATGTGATATCATCATCGATGTCGACGACGCCGGTACTGTACGCACTGACGACAACAGCAGCATGGCGGAATTCAACATGATATCAGAGCAGGGCCTCCCGCCCATCCGGACTAAGCCGGCCGCGTTCAACGAGGCGCCGGTGAAATCTCCGGGGAGGGGCGCCGGCGGCCGGAAGTCATTTTCCGGCGGGGTCAAAATCCGGGGAAACGGCCGGAGACTCGGCCGGAGGAAGCCGGGAGGGCGGCGGCAGAGAAATGGGGAGGAGGAGGGGAAGAAAGGGGCGTTCTTCTCCGAGAGCTTCGCCATTGTTAAAGCTTCTTTCGATCCAGAGAAGGATTTCAAGGAATCGATGATGGAAATGATTGTTGAGAATAATTTAAGAGAGGCTAAAGATTTGGAAGAGCTTCTTGCTTGCTATCTCTCACTGAATTCAAATAATTATCATGATTTGATCATCAAAGCGTTTGAGCAAATCTGGGCTCAACTCCATTTGTAGAAAGAAAAAAAAAATAGATTATTTGTATATTTTGCTTGAGTTATGTAATAATTTAAATGTTTGTAACAAATTAAATGTAATTAGCTGTTTTTGTAAAGAGTTAGCAATACTACCATTCTCTTCTTTTTTTTTAGACTAAGATTGATGTTTATTGACAAATTATGTTACAAATTAATTTTCTTTTTATGTACATAATGACAATTAGTAGATGAGGTGAAGCATAAGGAATAATCCCTATTTTTGGAGTTTTGCTTGATGGAAAAACTAATCCAAAAAAATTAAAAGAAATTTGATGTCTTTTTCATGGTTTAGAAGCTGTGAAAGCACTTGGCATAAAATTGTTGGAGGTAGAAAGTACTAATCTACTAGTTGATATGGTTATGGGGCGGTTTGAGGTGAACGTTAGTTGTCGTTCGATAATGGGAAAATTTGGCCGCTTATTGCTTAAAGACTTTAGTGCGGTATGTGCACCGAGAAGAAAATTTTAGCAGATTTCTTGTCACACACTCACACTATGTATACAATTCGAAAAGGGAGTGTATTACTATTACCTGAGTTTCTTATTGAGTTTTGCCTGCTTCCATTACCAGAAATAGAGAAAATTTTAAAGTTTTCCAGAAAAGGAATATGTACAAATATTGTGAGCTAATTTATACAAAGAAATAAAATGAATATTGATGAAGGACACAATTTGAGTTATAGATCATTTATGTTTTTTTCAGACTGCATTTATCAGAATTTACATAGATTCTATCTGACAGGTCTGAATATTACAGTTATTTTAGTACTTTTGTTGTTCCCTTTTATATTTTCTTCATGTTTAAAGTATTAAATTTTTATTTCCCTTGAAGTGTATGTCGTCTTCAACATTAAATTTTCACACAGTGAACACACTAAAATACTAGAGGATAAGGTAGGGCTAAAGTAAAGCCACTTTTTTTCCCCAAAATAAAGTACAATGATTTAGTTGTTCATGCATCAATAAAGGTTGTCTACCTCTGTCCATTATTTATTTTCCAAAAATTTCAACGACATATATTCATCATATTTCGCATGGCTGTTTTCATTTTTACATATTAATTTGGACATATCATGCTAATACAGTGATGGTTGTTTCACTTTTATATACATTTGACATGATTGTGTAGAATTATTACTGAAAATTTGGCATAAACTTCCACATATGTATTTTCATTAAGAAATTGCAAGAGCTTATAATTACATGTTACACATTAGTGAAGAAAAATCTAGTGGTTTTCACCATCAAAATAGACAAAAAGAAGTGGAGAGCTAGCTATCAGTTGTTAGCATCAAATCCCAAATTTTCTATCATCTTTTTTTGATGAATGAATGTGGAAAGTATAGGTGTCCTAAATACACTGGGATGACAAGAATCTGTGCAATCTTATGGTTCATCACCCTTCAAAAATTTTAGGAAAAATGGGCGTTGGCCCCCTCGACCCGTCGTCTCGATGCTACATCTGATGAAATACTACGTGTGTTTGTATTTGTGTTCACGTGCAAGAGTAGTAAGCGCACCGTTCTTGATTATGTTGGAATCTATGCCCGGTCAATGAACTTTGACCAATTATAATTTCAACGAGTCATTTAATTTTGTGAAATTAAATGATATAGCGTCGATCTACGTTCGGAGTAGATGACCGTGGTATATTCATTTTCTCAAATCCGATTCTCGGTGAGTGAGAGATAAGGGATTAAAGTTGTGCAAAATTGCAAACTTAATGAGATATGAGAGAAGCTTAGGGAATAATTAAGAGAGTTAATTATCCAACATTAGAAGTTACAACCTTATTAAACTAGTATTTAATAAGAAGGATTATTACATGGAATAATTATAGTGGACTAAGATGGGCTATAGAGCCCACACGCGCGCCGCCGCCACCGCGAGCCGCGTGCCCGTGCCCTTGGACCTGGTCGTGGGCTTGGTGCTTGGGCCTAGTTGTGGGCATGGCCCAAGGCTAGTGGGTCTAGTTCTTTTTAGACCACCACCGTTTCCACGTCAGCGAGTCAAGCGAGATGCCACCTCGTCAGTATGACGCGGTAAGCCAACGTGGCTGACACGTGATAGTCCACGTCATGAACGAATCTAGAAGCTTCTAGATTCAGACTCTCAGCTCTGTAACGTTTTGTAACGCTTCGTAACCGACGACCGTTACGGTCTAGCATTGATGACAGCCATTATGGCCGTTGACCCCCTGCAGTGGACCGAGCCTATAAATAGGCTAGCCATTCTAGCATTCTACACAGCAGAAACTAGAATCCACACTCTACATCATACATTCTCTCCTCCATCTGCATTGTTCTTATGTCGAAGCTCTGCCTTCTCCTCCATCTAGTTCACCGGAGCTCTGTTGATTGCGGTGCTGCTTCATCAGATACGCTAGCCGTTTTATCTTTGGGGACGAAACGCCAATCCAAAGAGCACTACCGGAGCGTATCTCGTCTTGCGGAAAGAGGCCTCCTCGACTCGGCTAAATTCCTTTCCAGTTTATTTGTTTCGAATCTTCCTTTGTAATTTCGATTCAGTTAGTTCTTTGTATTCCTTTTTTTGGGTGGTATTAAGCCCGGCTTATATCTTGTAAATCCAGAAACCAACAGATTATTATGAGCATGACATTATTTTCGATCGGAATAGGGTCAATTGGTTCAGAATACATGAATACAGTTTCTGGTCGATGATGGAGGACGAGCCCCGTGAAGTTGCTGGATGTTCCTTATCTGCCAATGGTAATGCTAATCAGCCGAGACTAGAGGGGATAATTGTTCCCATCTAGCTTGAATCGTAATACGATGCTTTCTATTTTATTTACGCTTGGTTAAGGGGTTCGACCGAGAAAAGTTTGGGTCGGGAGATGATGATGAATAGTTAAAGGAAAGCACGCGAATAGTGCAAGTGTTAGCGCTTTTGCGTGCTCACGCCTTTATCTAATTTGCACATATCAATATTATCTACAAAATTGCCAGCAAATTGATTTCTAATCAATTGGTGACTGAAAACTGCCTCTTTGATAAAATAGATAGAAGATTAGAACACCAAATTTCCAGTCATGTCACAGATAACAAGAAATTAGGAGTTGGTGTATGAATGATAGTTCACCACCAAACCTGGCCTTAGTTCATCGGAAACGATGGCTCAGCTGAGCTAGGTTCAAACAACTGAACCGAACGCTCTACCACTGTATCACATCCCGTAAGTATCGTAACAGGACCTAAGATACAAGCGGTTATGGCTGCCTAAAAGTCAAGCCGTTTTTGTTAGCGTCTGAATCCACATCGCCTCTACTGTACAAGTTGAACGACGACACTCAGTTCACAGGCACAGCGGAGGGAACTCGTCTTCATTCTTCAGGTGGATCGCCCGCCCTGCAACCCTGAAGTTGCACAACCGCGTTTTTTAAAACTATAAAGATGATCAACACTTTCAAGAAATGCTTTGGTACCTTCCTCCATCTGGTTCCGTTGAGGCGCAGCTTGATATGACCTGTTCTGCAAGGTTCCCAACGGAGCCAAACTCGATTGTGCATGATGTGGTTATACGCCCATTGATCGATTTCCCGCCTCCGGCTGCACGGGGCGATTGGCAATTCACATCTGATCTCTTGCTTTCTCCTGGATGTCCTCTCCGTGTGGGCAGAACGTCGTGGTTACCGTTTATGGAACAATGTGAATTGACAGAAGGTTTTGAGCCGTTGCTGTGGCCGTATTTGTGGTGGTTTTGTATACCCGGGAAATTACTCCTTCCCCTCCAGTGGGAAGGCTTCTCCATGTAATAAGTACTCTGCAGATAGGGAGTTTTAAGAATACAGATAATGGCGAATGGTATGAAACAAATATAGAGCGATGCTATACCATATCGGGGAAGTAGGTGCCAAGTCCTCGAGATTTGTCTGTCCCTTCAAAGCTAGCATACATAACGTGGTCCGTGGGCATGAAGTGTAAATCTATTTTGGGGAACTCCTTCTCCTCGAGCAATGTTGATTTATGAACAACTTCCCATGGCCTTTTCTGAATATCTGAAGCGGGTGATGGTGATGAAGGATTTTTGGCAGATGCTGCAGATAACGTAAACCCATGGCAGAGCTGGGCGCGAAGCAAGCTCCTGATGTTGCTGTCATAGTCTCCAGTTAAATCGGCCAGTGGATTGAAAGCTTCTGATTCGCCTCCCACGCTTGCAGAGTCCAGTTCTCTAAAATCAAGAGATGGAGTTTCAATAACGCTTGCCTTTGAAGTCGAATTAGAACCAGTAATGCAGCTGCAGGCAGCTTCGTGGTTGTCCATACACCATTGAAACGTATTATCCATTCGAACGTGTTCTTCTCTGTTCTTGAACCAAGGATTGAAGCCAAACCCCTCCGAGACTCTACTTTCTGCAGATGATCTTGAGGCGAGATAATGCAGTTTGTGGAAATGATTCTCGGGCAAAGACCCGCCATTACTGTAGCATAATGCATAATCTGGCTTGCTATTCCTCGAATCGCAATCTTCAGATGTCATCCCAGGAGAAACTTCCTTCCTCGAGTGTTCAGCAGAGATACGTTCGTCCTCAAAATCACTGATGGAGGACTTTGCAAGCATGTCGTCGTCGTCAGATAACAGATCAATCGGGGATGATAAAGATGCAGTCAACGACTCTTCATCGCTAAATTCTAGTGCCAGAGTTCTAGGGACACTTCTATGTTGATGCTCATGCCTTGCGCGGGTATTAGAGAAAAACTTACGGATTTCATCTCCAACTTCACATCTTGGGCGTACGAGAATCTGTCCGAGCTTGTGAGCACCATACTTCAATGCGCTCCTTATGCGGTAGAAATTGCCTAGCAGACAGTAAAAACAACATACATTGCCTAAAAATGTCACAATTTACACTGCTAATATGTTAATTACAAATTATATTTTCCCATCAGCTTGACAAATATCAGCAATAAGCTTTCCTGACCTCTGTGTACGCTGCGCCCGAGATTATTGTTTTCCTTCAGTGGGTCGATAATATTCAGATATTTTGGCTGAAATGTTTTCGGGTTTGCATCAAGTCCCCTAGAAGGAACTGAAAACAGTTCCATGGATCTGTTCAAAAATTCTTCAGTAAGCAACAGACGGTTGCACCGATGTTCAGGCATCTTCACTGCGTGATATCAAGAAAAGAAATACTAAGCAGCAATAAGGTATTACAATTAAGTAAAAGATGTATCACTATGTTATTGAAGAGGATTGATTACTCACCCACTATTTCAGGTAGAGATGATCTATGAAGTGGACCTTTCAAACTGATGCAATAATTATCCCAATCGAACTGACTGTAGTAGTCGAGAAATCTATAGAGAACCTATTGAGAAAGTACAAAATTAAGGAACTAACAATAATCCATCCCTTTCCAAGAGTCGTAAGTGACAGGTACTCACCGACAAAGGACTGCTTAACGATGAATGGAAGAAATGGAATATGTACAAGACAAGAATTTCCAAAGCATATGTCGAAAGTAACCCATGGTGTGCCCCAAGTATACGACTCTCGTAATAGCACCAAGCCTTAACCAGGATAATACTGCGTTTAAAGACATGATTTCTCCCAACGAGACGATCCACCTGATCCACAAACAAGTTCAAAAAAATGTTTCAAGCAACCATGCACAGAACACACTTCAAAAGGTATCAATCGTTCTGAAGTGGGTATGGGACTTTGAAAATTTCCAGCACATTACACAGAGCAAAGCACTAAATTCACAAATACAAACACAACTGATAACCATCTCACGAAAAAAATGACGTCTTTACAGTTACCTGCTCAATAAAACAGAGTGTCGAAAGTCCACCTAGCTGATTAAAGGTTACATCGACCACAATGTTCTGCACAAAGCATTTAACAAGTTTGACCTGCCATTGGAAGCAAGATACTAATCAGTCCAGAGCCCCCCGAAAAAGAAAAAAATAACGTTTTTCCACAAGTGAAAGCTGTTATCTTTTACTCATTCCACATAGCAAAAACCAATAAACATAATGTGCATAATCAAATACACATTCCAGTTGGTTTATTTAATTCGATATGGTACAGCCGTACAGCATAGGATTAAACGTGCTACAATACGTTAAACTAGCCACGATCCAAGAAGAAAGGTACTAGTATCAATAACAATGAACTACCTCAGCATCAATAAATTGAGTGTCCTTTACTCGGAACTCAGCATCTTCATTCTGCTCTTCAGCCTCTAAAAGAGCGAGAACATCATGGGGCAAAGACTCCTCCGCATTCGGACCCTTTAGGATGGTCAGATCAATATCACCATCTGGTAGGTACGTCTTCAGTGGCACTGACCCATACAGAACAACCTGATACCGACACGAACTAGTCAAGATAATGGAGCTACCATATTATTTATCATTGATTTATATATATATTCCCAGTCTTCTTACTCCACCACTTTCAAAAAAATCAAACCGTTTGACCTAAATTATTTTAATTACAAGACCATTTCATAGTCATGACTCATGAAGACTCCAATCTCATCATACTTCACAAAATCAAATAGAATTATATGGATTTTTGTTAGTCAATAAGATTCATGATCAGCACATAGGCCTATTCTAGATGGACAAATATTGAATCCATCACACAGATTCAACAGAATAGACCTATTCTTCATAGATAAAGTTTAAAGCTTTTGTCTTTCTTCTACACAATGATTTAATTATTTCAAATCTAACTAAGTTTCCAAAAAAACAAATTTTGAAAAATAAATTTAAAAAAAAATTAATCTAAAAAGACTAAAATCGATTACCTCGCAATTCAAACGAGTCTTGACGAGCTGCTGAACGAACTCAACGACGTCTCTCCTCTTCTCCTCCGAGTCGAGCGTGGGGTGAACGCAATTCAGCACTTGCTCCGCCGCAGACAAGCACTCCTCACTGATCAACGCCGGATCAGCCGGAGGAGACGCCGAAACGTCGATTTCCGAGCTCAGCTTTCCCATTCCCTAAACAAACAAAAAAAAGGAAAACTCACTCAATTCGAAGAATTCCCAGCTCTCCATCTCTCTCAATCATCGTTTTTCACTCCTTACAGCTTAAAACTCCAAGCGAATTCTCATTTTTCCGCCGTCGGAGAGAGAGAGGGAAGGGGTTTAGAAAAAAATTTGGGGGTTTTGCGGAGACATATATATGACAACAATTCTAGCATTAATTTTGGCTTTCCGCCTCAATTTTCCACCAGAATTCTTCGGATGAAGAACTAAAGTGAGAGAAATCCGGAAATGAGAAGGAAAATCTATACCAGCTTGCTCCAATTCATGTTTTTTTCAGTTATTTTCAGAGATACACAAAAACCAAAACAAAACCGCTCTCTCTACACATACACGTTTGCGTGCGCCTCTATATGTCTATATATATGTTATATATGTATATGCGCACGTCTAGATTTGGATTTTCCCTCTCTCTCTCTCTCTCTTCTTCGTGAAAATATCTACAAATGGCGCGACGCGACGAAGGGAAAAAGAACGAAGAAACAGTCGCTTTTGTTTATTTCTAACGTAAAACGCCATCGTTTCACTCCAACGACGTCGTTACGTGGGAGGAATTTGTAATAAATAAAGTTTAACGCTATTACATTTGCGTAAATCTTTAAGCACATTTTATTTTATTTTATTTTTTTACGGATATAATCTTTTACACAGTTTAATTTCAAAGAAGGGAATTACTAAAATGTTATAAAAAATTGAATTGGATTTGGAACTTGATGTCATTTCATCTAGTAATATCAGTAATAATTTTTCCACAAACGTGCAATTTTAATTAATAATTTTAACTAAGAGGTATTTTTATTATAACTCTTAAATACAATTTATTCATTTATAGTTATAGAAAGCCCATCGTTTATTTTTAATTTTAGTATCTAGAAAATATTATTGACGTTAGTAAATTTGTAAATTGATAAGATATTAGTATAACTCAATTTTTTATTTTCTTGATAACTTTAAATAAATAAAATTAAATAACTAAATTAAAATTTAATTTTTAATATATAAAATAATATTGAATAAATATGTGTTCGCTGATATAAAGTACTATATAACCTATGATTTGGATTATATAACTAGTGGAAGAAGTAGTATATGTATTTTGTCAGAATGATAGTACAGTTTTTAATTGTACCAATAATGCTGGTGTCCTTCTATATATATTTGTCGTAAAAGACATCTTGTTATCATTAATGCTGTGGTGAAAAGGTATAAATATTTACTGAGATTTTGTAAAAAATTGGGTGGAGAAGTTGACAATCCTCTTTTAATTTATTGTGTATTTATGGAATAAAGAATGTTCTTTATTAGAGCAATTTATTAAAATAATTATAAATTTTGATTAAATTCTAGTGGACAGTAACTTTAAAAATCAGTCGTAAATAAATCAATTTTAATATTATTTTTAATTTTCTCATTAAGAAATATTCTGATAATATTTGATTGATTTGTTGCATACGTGTTCACAAATGTTGATGTTATTTGCTTGCTGTGTAGAATAAAATAATATTGATCTCACCTAAGTTAATTTTTTTTAAGTGCCGCATTAAATATACCAAATTAAAGTACTCCCCATGGAAGAACTGAAATAAATACTAATATTAAAATTTGTAATTCTTATGATTCCATTTTTAAAGTTTTAATAGAACAAATCAGAAATTGATTAACATTCATAATAGTATATACAGAGAGTGGTTCATTTAAGAATTATTCTTACATAAGAACTTGAGAATTTATCGTTTGTTAATTAATATATTTTGTGTTATTAACTAATAAATTTACAATTTTTTTTTATTTTACAGTAGATCTCAATCAGTTGATTGAACCATTCACAGAGATGTTATCCCAATTTTATGAATATGTAATTTTTTTCCAATTTTATGAATAATGTTATTTTTGACTAAATAAATCTAATGTCTGTATTGATGATTTGGCCTCCCAATTATTAATAAACTACACATTGATCCACTATTATAAATTGATGGGTACACTCCAAAGTTTTGAAGAGGATATATTTTTCTCAACCCATCATTAAATATGGTGAAATCTCCGTTTGTCAATTCAAAATAATCACTTGTACACTACACTTCCCTTTTGCATTAATTAAAATAATTGAGCACAACTACTATTATTGGCCATCTAATACAATATATGACCGATACAAAAATACGTACTCCTCCATACCTCTATCTCATAATCCCATTTATCATCATATTTATACAATGTTATTTTATAAGTTACATAAAAGAAGAACAGCATAAGATAAACAATAAAGTAGTACTAGCAAAAATGATGTCTTTATTTAATAAACATTTAGTTAAATATTGTACCCAAAAGAAACTACCTCTGACCATTAGTTCTTGAAAACAGGGTTTTCATGAAGTTAAGCACAATGTAAAACATCTAACTATTTCACAAAAAAATATGATATTGTACTTTAAAATAAAGAACAACTGGAGTTAATAACTGTTTGCAGATAAAATTGGGTGACATGAATTGTGCCTGGCAACTAAATATAACAACGGTGATCGTCAAAAACAGAAAACGCGGGGACCAAGTGGCCTAGTAACAAAACTCCAAACGAAGTGAATCAAGGGCGAGCAGCTTGAGGGGGGCCACCTGGCCGTGGAGCTTGACCTTGGCCAGGCTTAGGCATGTCATCCTGAGGATGTGAAAAGGAGTATATTAGTCGAGTGAGAAA
The DNA here is from genome assembly GCF_029641045.1 of Salvia hispanica. Lineage (NCBI taxonomy): Eukaryota > Viridiplantae > Streptophyta > Magnoliopsida > Lamiales > Lamiaceae > Salvia > Salvia hispanica. The sequence continues at coordinate 32,939,750 of NC_142694.1, forward strand.
CAGAACAAACGAGAGACAAAGTAATGTCGTGGAAGCAATGGGGTCCTAAACCAGAAATTTGATTGTGCTTTAGAGTTACAAGGGAACAATGACTAACGGTTTTGAGAATATTATGTACAATATGATTGTCATCTTGAAAATAATGGTTAAATAATAGTAGTAGCACACATCGATTTAAGGAAGAACAGCAAATTGCAGTAAAACTGACCCTTGGGCGCCTGAAGCGCTGTGGGGGCTCTCTGTTTCTCCTGTCAGTAACGGATCGAACCCTCACTACCTTGGAGTGAATGGCGCACGAGACGCAGTATTGCACCTTCACGTACAGCTTAGGAAGGGTGTACCCTGCCAAAAGGAATTGGATGGTTACCACATATCATCCTAACAATTAATCGAGCAAAAGCCAACAACGTTCAGAGTATAAGCCAATAAAGAGGAAGAAGAGGCATACCATCATAGGCACAAGCTTCTTGAAGATCCCTAACTGCAGCTTGCTCGACTATGTTCCTCACATTGAATCTCTTGATGGCCTTATCCTATCAAGCATATACCAAACAACACAATCCACATCATAAATCATCCTTATAACTACTGGAATCAATCAAACTTTCATACACATAATTCATAACAATTCACACATGATTCATGATGCACTGTGTATATCCTGTTGAACAATCATAACAATTTACACATAATTCATGAAATTCAAAAATTCACAAAAGGAGCTCGTAAAATTCACGAATTTCAAAAACACATAATAATTCTGAACTAATCCAATTTGCCAATACCAAAATAGGACGATGCGAATTCGTAGCTAATTAGCTAACATCTTAGCAGAAAAACGGAAAAATCAAATACCTTAGGGCAGCATTTGCCGCAGTTGGAGCATCGGATGAATTTGGTGTGTCCACGGCCGTGCTTGTTGCGACCGCCGTTCCTTCTCTTAAACGTCTGCAATTTTACAAAAATAAAAGTAGATTGTTCATTACTCAGCTGAAAAAAACCAACTGCAACGAAAAATAGGAATGTACTATCCACCGATCTTGAAAATAACAAGAGAAAATTGTATCTCACCATTGTTGAGCTACGGACTTGATCTCAGCTCTGAAACGCAGAAGAGTTAGGAAACAAGCGCGACGAGAAGATCAGTGAGAAGATTAAATATATGCGATTGGTGAAACCCTAATGTTACTCTTTTGGGCCATATCCTTTGATTGGCCCAATTAGTTTTCAATCAGCCCAATTGAAATCACTATTGGTTTGCATAAATAAATAAATACTCCGACCCACTTATTAGCCTACAAAATACTTTCTCCGTCCCGGATAATTCGTCTCACTTTGACCGGGCACAGATTTTAAGAAATGTAATGAAAAGTGAATTAAAAAAGTTAGTGGAACGTGGGTCCTACTTTTTTATATTAGTTTTATAATAAAATGTGAGTAGGAATGAGTTAGTGGAATATGAGGTCCACTTTCAAAAATAGTAAAAAGGTGAAATGTAACAAATTATGTGGGATGAAGTAAAATGGAAAAAATGGGACAAATTATCCGGGACGGAGGGAGTAATCTGCATCGAAATAGCCTCGTGGTACTCATGCCTCACCACCACACACTAGTTAATGTTACACATATCCCAAACATTTAGAGTTATATCGGTTGCTAAGAGTCCTAAATAGCTCACTAATATTTGGACATATTCATCCAAACTGACTTTTCCACGTGATCTAAAGGACGGGTAGAGTCGGGCTAGGATAATGGTTCGTCATTTACAATGTGATGACTCGAATTCCAATCTATTGAATAGAGAATATTTGTCTTATGAATTAAATTGCGCTTTATGAGGACGAAAGTTTGATACATTAATTGTTAGTATTGTTAGCCAAACACCAAGAATGTGGTTTAAGCCTCGAATATTAATCCCACTAATAAAAGGCCAACTTAAAATTCATAGATCAAATATTTTGTATTCAAATATGACGATACAAATAAAAATAGTTCAATGTTCAATATTTGCCTGGATAGAAAGTTAACAGTTTCATAACTCAATGAAAGCAAACTACTCATATATTCAAGCCCACAAATCATAATGTAAGTTCAAAGGAAGTTTTAATGAAAGCCCAAACCAAACATGCCCATAAATCGTTTCAATTTCTCAAACCCTTGAATTTTCCCCCAATTTTCTGCTTTTCGTGCCTCCGTCGATCGCAATACCAAACCCATCATTTCGAATGAACAGCAATAAGAATTATCCTGCGAAATCAGGTTCTGGATGCATTATTGAATCCGCCATGGATGACCTCGATCTCGACGCCGCGAGCTGGGTTCTCGATTTCCTCTTGCGGAAGCCGCTCGAGGAGCGGACGCTGAATTCGCTCCTCGGCGCGCTGCCGCTCCCGAAGGACAACCCCAAACTGCAAAAAATCATATTGCTGAAGAAACTCGAGTTCGAGCTCTCGCCGCCTTCGTTTTCCGAAGCCACGCTCGATTTGCTGGAGCAGCTGGACGGAATTGAATGCCGGAGAGGGAATGAGGCATCGAACGCCTTAAAATCGGCGTATTGCTCTGTGGCGGTGGATATTACGCTGAGGCCTCTGAAACACGGAGACGACAGCAAGTTTATTCTTTTCGAGACTGTGAAACGGGTTTGGCGGGGGAGGATTGGGAAGATTGAGAAGAGTGCACAGAGAGGGGGCCTCGGTTCCGAGCAGCTGTGGGTGTGGAAGGATGAAATTGAAGTGGCGGTGTGGGAGGATAGTGTGTGCCAGAGTGTTTTCAAGAAATTTGATAGAGATTCGGCGGAGAAGGCTGTTAGGTTTTATCTGAATGAGGAGAGAGATAAAATGGGGCCTTCATTTCTTGAATCAGTGGCTGCTGGACTGAAGAGTGGGGAGGGTTTGTTCAAATTTAAGCGAATTGAAGTGATTAAACGAGTAGCTGAAGAAGAAGCGTTGTCTCTTAGTGTTGTTAGGGCTGCGAATGGAAGCAATGGCAGCGTAGGTGAGTTTGTTGGCTGTTTTATTGTTAATTGGTTCGATGCTATGTGGAAATTGAGAGTTTTGTTTTGTGTTCTTGGATTCTATTTTAAGTGATTAAGCCAGTAGCTGAAGAAGAAACGCTATCTCCTTGTGTTGATCGGGCTGCGAATGGAAGCAATGGCAGCAAAGGTGAGTTCTATATGAAAATTGAGAGTGTTGATTTTTGTTCTTGAATTCCATCTCAAGATATGATAGCTTTGAATATGTGTGGTTATTATGTTAAATTGGTTTGATGCCGTGTTACATTTGAATGTTTTATTTCGTGTTATTGAATTCCATCTCAAGTTTTGATTGTTTTGAAGTTATGGCTTATAATATTCTTTGTTTCATTTTATCTGTCTTGGTTGTTGTTTATTGTTGAATTGGTTCGATGCTAGCGTGTGAAATTTGAGAGTTTTGTTTTGTGTTCTTGAAATCCATTCTTTGTTTCATTTCTTCTGTCTTGGTTGCTGTTGATTTAGAAATGCACAAGGGGAAAATCAAGCTTAAAGATAAGCTTGTTGGTGTGAGACGTGTGAGATCTACAGCTGGGAATTCGAGAGGAGCAAAAATTGTTGACTGTGACGAAGCTGATGAGGCAGAGCCATCGGGTAAGATACATAGAAGGTCACCACGCAGTGCAGAAACAAATGAAGCTTGGGAAGCCCTTAAAAAGAGTTCGAAGGAGCTCCGAGCATCTGTTAAGGATCCCCTTCCTGATGCATTGCGACTTGCTGATGCAATCCACGACGGTCTGAGGCAGGATAAGCGTCAAGAAGTGGCTGAAAACAGTAATGTTGAACCCAGGCGGCAAGATGAGTGTCAAGACAGGGCTGGAACCAGTAATGATGGACCCAAAATTCCCGTTACAGATGGTGATAGAGTTGTTCAATCTAGTGTTGCTAATGCCAACAATGTGCATAGGTCAAGTTTGATGAAACGGAACGGAACTGCTCGTACATCAGAGGTAGTAAGCTCGCTCTTGTTCTGTTTACTGCACTTGCTTATTTGGCTCGATCATTTGTCTGCTCTGTCATGTTTCATTTCTTTTGAATGGTGTTTGCAGTGGGATGATTCGAATGATGGATCACCGATTGACACAGTTCTCAAACCATCGCCTTTGCGGCAGTATGATGGGAAGAGGAGGAGGAGAGCTCGGAAGTGGAGCCTTGATGAAGAAGAAACTCTGAGAATTGGAGTAGAGAGGTATGCACTATCCCTTACTTCATTTGTAATGGGAATTTGCAAGATTGATTTTTTTTTTATTAATAATTTCTCAAGTATCATTTTAAATGGAGTATTATATTCTGTACTCTGTATCGTACGACTATATATGGGCTTAAAAGGAATTATTCGATTTCATGAAGGTTTGGAAAAGGATGTTGGAAGCGGATCCTTGATGAATACAGAGACGCGTTTGATGGCAGAACTGATGTAAGTACACTCTCCGGCTTCCCTAAATTCATTTCTCGCGTCTTGTTTCGTTGAAGTTATTAATGGGTTTCCGGGTTCAGGTTGATTTGAAGGACAAGTGGAGAAACATGTGCAAGTAGTGACGAAGAAACATGTCGTATTTTGCATGTAAAGGTAGAGCTTTGGTTATGAGCTTCTTGACTCAAGTAGATGCAGTTGAATGATGGTAGGTAAACCAGTAGAGGAATATGCTTGATAATGTGAATAGATTTTTGTATAACTTGTAATAGTTGGTATAGTTTGGCTTATGTGTTTTTATTAGGTTGTAAGAACTTGCTGTGAATGAAGGATAAAATAATTCTCCTTGAAGATGTTTTAATTTTGTGGTGACATAATTCAAAATTGAAGCGTATGTATTTTTTCTTGGAAGTTAAGTTCAATTTAAAAGTTTATTGTACTTAAGCACGTTATTGTATTTTAGTATGGAAGATTTAGGGCTTTGATGAAAAAGGGAGAGTTTTGCGTGAGATGATTTCACAGGTCGTAGAGCGGATTTGATGGTAACCCTATTGAAATATTAACAAAATCTAGAACTGTGTCATTCGATATTGGTTAAAGTTAATGGGTCAAGATCTTCATAGAGCAATTGTGTTTGGATGCGATTTGAACCTTTTTAAAGCATTAACTTATAATCATCTTTGTAATGGAAAATTAATTAAAAATAAATAAAAAATAAATAAAAATTAGTGGATTGGGGATTGAACCCGACGTGAATCGAACACGCAACCTTCTGATCTGGAGTCAGACGCGCTACCATTGCGCCACGGATCCACATGTGCATAATCTTAAATTAATTATACCTATGTTTGGAAATTAATACTAAACTAATTGGAAACTTTATAGTATTTCATTTATAGGCTATTGTTCAAATCCAAAATAAACTAAACATGTATACAAAAATTATGGCACTAGATCAACATGAATGAAAATCTCTACCTCAAGAAAACACATAAGAAAATAGAACCAAAACCTTTTCTTGATGTACATTGCTAGTTGCTACTCTGGGGGGATTTTTCTCCAAGTATAAACACACAATTCATGTTTCCACCAACATAAACTAAAACGAAAGTACTTTTACTAAATTTATAAAATATGTATGTCTCTCTATATATTTATATATATATTGACAGAGTTTAACAAGACAGATAGACTCTATAATCTAAAAGCAACTGTAAGAACTCTTGAGAAAACCTCTCTATAGTTTCAACGAAAACACAAACAACCAACTTCTCCGGTCTTCACTCTCCATTCTGGCCCGCGAACACGTCCACCGGCGAGAAAGCAGCCGAGGATTCCGCGAGGATCTCGTCCTCCCGACGGGGGTCGCAGTTCAAGTCCAGTCCCCCACCCCTGCTCGTCTCCTCGGGTTGATCCCCGTTGCTGCCGCCCGTCTCGTTCCCCTTGTTGTTCATGTCGAGGAGCGCCATCCCCGCGATGTCTTCCTTCGCGGCCCTGCTGTCCTCCTTCTCCTTCTCCTCGCGGTCCGACTGCTTCTTCTTCTTGCGCATCATCAGCGTCTTGAAGCGACGACGGACAGTCAGGCAGACGTTGCACTTGCACGAGGGCTCGTGCTTGCCCTTCCCGCTCGGAGGCTGGATGCAGACGATGCATGTGCAGCCGGGACGGTGGCGCGGGTGCCTCGTGGTGGCCCCGGCCGAGTTATCTGCCGTGTCGGCGACAGCATCGCCGAGGACCGCAGCGTTCGCCAGAGCGTCCAGTCCAGACGGCTCCCCTCCTTTCGACGCCGCGCTTTCCGTGCCCCGTTGCTTCTTGTTTTCTGCGGCCGGAAACGAATAAAAACTTTCAGAAACCATACAAAAAGCCAGGAAAAAAGCAAGACAACATAGTAACAATTTGTAAATGAAATGCAATGTGTAACGAGAAGGCGACGTCTAACGAGAAGGGTGTTACCATACGCAATGTGTAAAGCGTGATCTGTATTCGTGAGGTTCACACGAGCTCGAGTTTTTCGGACGCGTGTGTGTTTGAGAGAAACAGAGGAAAGGGGCTTTTGAGAAATTAGATATGCATATAAAAGACGAGAAGGCTTCTAACGAGAGGGTGTTACCATACGCAACAAGCAAAGTGTGATCTATGTTCGTGAGGTTTACACGAGCTCGAGTTATTCATATGCATGTGTTTACAAATTAGACCAATCCCTTACCTTTGTTAAGGCTAGAGGAATCGAGATCTCCCGGGCTTACATCCTCTGGAGCAGAACACGCAGCCCTGAAAAGATGATCACAAGAGTGGAAATTCGTATTAGCATCACAAATCGACTCATTACCAAGAAGTCATACGAGTAGAAGTCGAATTCGATAGCATCACAAAATTGACTAATTACCAAGAAGCAATCCTCACACATCAAAAACATAACTATGAAGATACATATTCAAAACAGATCATCAGCATTACTACGCTAGGAATTTAAATCGTCGTTAATTTGTAACATGTTCGAAACACCACTGGACTAACCTGCTCGAGTCCCAGATATTATCAGAACATAGCCACTTTGCAGACAGGAGTGCATTGGCAGGCAACCTTCGCCATTTCGAACAACTGTCGCATTGAACCAGTTGTTCCTGCCCACTGAAAGTAGCCGTTTCACAAATCTCGTTGTCAATACCACCCAAAAAAGCAGAATTAAATGACGTCTATCACTTGTTTAGAACGCCAAACAGTTCTATTAGTCTTTGCAATTGGGGAAGCCTTAGATATGCCTAAATTTTTCACATCATGTTCGATTTATAGAGCAAAAGAATAAGTCTAAAGGTATACGAACATAAGTCCACACTTGGATGAGTGCTCTTAACTCTTAAGAAGTAACGACAACGGTAACGAGCTTAAAAATAACAATCCTTACCCAGAAGGTTGAGAAATGAAAATAGTCTTCTTTCCAAAAACAGGTGGCTCCTACACAAGATAAGACGATTGTCAACACGAAACTATAGCAAAAACCATCAGAACTCAAAACTGAAATGCTTCTAAAATTCTACCTCGAATTCTTCGAATTCATAGCCATCAACCGTGACCACAGTTGGCTCAGAAGACGGAGCTGGACGAAGCAGCTCCTGAGCTTCTTCCCAAGTGACCCTAAGTTCAGATGCCTCGTCGTTATTCATGTGAAGCCTCTTGTTTTTAATGTTTCTAGCCTTCTTCTTCTCTGCTGTGGTCAGATGCGGCTGTGGATCGTCAGATGCTCGGCCTCCGTTCTTCACATCATTTAGAGCATCAGAGCATCTCGATTAGAACAGATATCGAAATTTATCAAAGCAAAAATCATGGCAAAATAGCAAATAAGAACATACAGAAGTATGAGTATCATTAACCCCAGAAAATGACGCCTCTCCCGGAGAATCACAGTTCAAGGATGGTGGTGCTTGTGGCTCCTAAATAGTATTTACAAGAGATCGATTAATCTTTCAAGTTTTGAATAATGCAAAATCAAAATCCCTAGAAATTAAAAAAAGGGAAAGGGGGGAATGCCTAAAGTTTCTGACCTGCACATCAGTGTTGTTAGCTGCCTTTCGACAGCCTATGACGAGCTGGCTCCCGGGATCGATCCGACTAAATATCACTAAACAAAGGCAAAGAAGGCACGAAAACAAAAGAATTAATTCATCAAAATTCAATCAGAAACACCATATTCCCTTTGAGAGATGTAGCAATTGATGGTAAAACAAACACAGCTCAGCACTAAGAGATTCAACAGTTTCGAAAATTAATTTCATCTTACACAAAGAACTACCATTGACTTCAATTTCAACATCCAGATAGGAATGGTGAAGAAAAGGAGCAAGAAAACGAAAATGTAAGGTGAATAAAACCAAAAAATACTAGTGGCAGCAATTAATGAGGATCTTAGTTCTTACCAAGTGTCATATATATGAAAACAAATGTCAGATGAATAGAAATCGAAAAGTTTTGAAGCGGTCTTCATCTCAATGTTCGACACAACACACAAGAAAAGGGTGTACCTGTGTCACCAGCTTGTAACTGCATATTTTGAATGCATGGGGTTACTCCCTCCAAAACATACATCCGACTATTATTATTAGGCCAAAATCTGAACTGAAACGTCCACTCTTTGCCCTTTATGTCCTGAATTCTTATAGGTATACCTTCCGACTGATTGATAGTAGGAAAATACGCCTGCTCAGCATATTATTTTGTAAGAACATAAGAATAAAAAGGGAAAGATACAACTTTTAAATGAAAAACTGCAAAAATTCGAAACCAAATACTCACTTCAGCACATGCTTTTGGAAGGACCAGACGACCAATTCGCCCAGCATCACTGGCACTAAGAGTCTTCTCGAACAATGGTACAATAGTGGAGTTAAAACTAGGAGTCGAAGGTTAAGGCAAATTCTTGATAAATGTTAAAAGACATGAAAAGCAGGCGACATAATCGAAGTTATGCATAATTAAAAGTACAGAAAGATATAAGAAAGTGTAAATGTATATCATGGATACTCTCCCGATAATTGCTGCAATTCTTGGTCTGTGATCTTAGGCCAGTACCGAGGAAGTAAGTGTTTGCTGCCCCGCCCTTCGGTAGGAGGCCTAGGAACACGCGCCTGTGAAGCCGATCCTTTATTCGCCTCCGAGCCTGCTGGGCTGTGTTTGGGGGGTTTGGGGGAGACATGATGCGCCTTTTGCCCATGTTGCAAAGAACCTTTCGACGCTTCATTTGATTCGACCATCCCACCAGGAACAGGCGCGCCCTGAGCAGGAATAGCCAGCACACTGCTTGAACTAGCCAAATGAGAGGTCAGTGAGAACTTCAGGGACGCAAGAGCTAGAGATTCATACATATCTTTGACCCCTTGTTTTGGGCGGCTGTAGTCGGGTTTGGCAGAAACAGACGATGAACCATTTTGGGGGTGACTCTGTACGCGTTTACTGTTTTCTGTATATCTAATCACAGGTTCTTCTTTCTCGAGTTCGACTGCTGGAGGCACACTCCCTATAGCCCTCGACATCTGCAGAAGCTTCCGTGTCTCATCGTCAACTTTAAGTCCAAGCAGTATCGGCTGGGCCTCCTGAGAACTTGTTTTGTTGACAGATTTGCCACCTGAAATAATATTTGGAATCTGCAAAAACTATTTAAGAATCAATTTCATATAACTAATTGAGACATATGTGGAGATTAAAAACAATTGGCTAATATTATTTCCAATATCAAATTACACGAGATGTAGCGAAGAACGCTAAAACTGCAATGATAACTGAAGGTAAGATAAATTCATATATCAATCACGAATACGATTTCAGCAACACATACCAATAATCGTCAGAGTGCTATAGCCTATAGACAATCAAACTTCTTTTAAAAATAGAAAAGAACAAGCTCGAAAAACACATATAGCATCTTTCAAGAAGAAACGAACTATAACCTGCATTGGCTGCGGAGATTGAATTTCCAAACGCTTAACACAACTTATGCATGCAACACCACCTACATCCATGTATTCAAATAAATGTTTTGAAGCAATGCATCCACAGTGAAGAATCTGCCGAGCGGAAAAGCATAAGGAGTTAGTTAATATAATTAAAAAGGTGCAGGCTAAAGACGCGGGAACCAAACTGTCATTACCTTCCTACATGTTCTGCATTCCCTCCAACCAGATTCGTCTGAATGGAACGACTCACAGAAAACAGAGTTCTCATATGCAGATCTGAAATCCACATCAAAACTACATCAGATCAAGAAACGAGCAGAAAATATAGACGAACAAGTGATCAACAATTCACACTATGAAATATGGCAAACCAGTGCATCTAAATCTGTTTCCCTGTAATAGGAGAAAGAAAACAATGAAAATTTGTAAAAGAATAAACCTTTAGTTACTCGTCAAAGATACAAAATACGAAAAACGGAAGAAATGCTCGCAGGCAACTAAACATGACCTACTGCTGCCCAAAAATTATCTTTGATCACTCATATAAGAATTCATGATATTTTTACTAAATATAGATCAACCAGTCATCATCAGCTATGATCTTTGCATTAGTCCATCTTTAATCCTCTAATCCCATAAAAATAGCAACAACTATTATCATTTTCCCTTTTATCTTTTCAAATAAGAGAAACACATAATTAAACAAACAAAATACTTACCAGATTGCTACCAAGCTCAGTTGCAACATTTCAGACAAGTAAAAGGCACAGATGAAATATAGGGGAAAGTAAACAACGAAATTCGAAACGAATAAACCTTTAACCCTCGTAAAAGATATAATACACAAAACCACGAGAAATGCTCTCAGGCAAGTAAGATATGAGCTACTACAGCCCAAAAATACTCTTAAACCACTCATATACAAATTCATGATGTATTTACTAAATATAGATCAAAGAGTCCATCACCAACTATGATCTTTACATTAATCACATCAAAATAGCAACTTTTTTCATCCCTTTCACTTTTACCTTTTCAAATAAGAAAAACACAAGCAAATACCAGATTCCCACTAAGCTCAATTTCAACTTTTTGTCAAGAAAAAAATACTAAATATAGAGTCAAGTGGAAGCAAAACGAAAAGGCTATTCATAGTAACAGAATGGAAAAACAACGAATCTATATTTCAGGCATCAAAACAGCCGCATCCCCAAACTGCCCTCGAGAAATTGGAAACCAGACCTGCAATGGCGGTGAGCGAAACAGGGCCATAATCGGAATTTAGAAAAATTACCCGCACTTGAAACAAAGGGAAGCAAATCCACCGGATTTCAAGCTCCATCCTCTCTTCAAATCCAACGACGTCGTTCCGCAGCACTTCTCATTCATGCATTTCTTCGACCCCATTTCTCTCAAATTCTCAGGATTTCCTTCAAAACCCCAAACCCAAAACTCATCACGATCAAAACCCTAAGCCCAGATCAAACGAATTCAAACGAAATCGACACATTCCCACACCTCAAATCATTTAAAAAAGGCAATATCTCAAACCCAAACTCAATAATTCAAAAAATTAAAAATAAAAATCACATCTTTCCACTCACCTCGTCCGAATCCAACGAATCCAACGTCCGCATGCGAAGTTCCTCAGACGAAAACAGAGCCCATGCGCCCAATTGCAGCTGAAAACGCCCCAAATCGAATCTGAGACTTCCGCAATTAAATTGAAAAAAAAAAAGCTGCAGAAAACGAAATAAAAGGAAACAAAAAAAAAACAGCGGCGGCGGTCGGTGGGATGAATCAAGGTGAATATAGTAATACCGAAATGACGATGCGGTGACAGAGAGAGAGAAAGGGAGAGAGGAAAGCGTCTAAGCATGCAGAGAGGGAAATGGGTGCAACGATATGCATGCACGACATTTGAAGAGCATTTCACAGTTCATCGATACTTATGTTATAAAGAAATTTCCCCCAAAAATCAAATCTTTTTACCTTTTTTTTTTTAATTATTTTCTAGGCTGTTGGCATTTGGGTTTTACTGGTTATTGAGTTCTTGGTTATTATTACTGTGTGGACGTTTCAGACATATATATGATTGGATGGGCCGAAGGTTTCGTAGATTCCCATGTTTGGTGGTAAAAAATGTGTCAAAGTCTTGAGGTAGGTCAAGGGGTGTAAATCTTTGGGTCTATGGGAACATGGTGAGGTATATTTGGTGAGTGAGGGGTGCGAAAACGGGGAAGGTTTTGTTGAGTCGGATACATAGAAGTCGTGAGACCTGGTCCTTTGTGGCTCGTTGGTGCGTATGCAAAAGCAAGTGGATGCGGCAAAATTACCAAGCATGGTGAAATATGGGTTGTGTTATTTACTGTTGTTAATTAATTTAAATAGATGCGGTGCAGTAAAAGAGTCGTTGGGTAAAGAATATGTAGATAATAGCGCATTTAATCATATTTATGATTCACCGGTGTGCACAGGTAAGTAGTGTGAAGGTTTTGTTGCTTTGCATAGAAAGTCATGTGATTTAGCCGTTGCAGCTAGCTGGTGCGTACGTGTAAGCACGTGGGTGCGGCAAATTTACCGAGCATTGTAAATCTATCACATGTGTTATTTACTATTGTTATTTATAAGAGAAACGGTGCGGTGAAAGTTTCGTTGGGTCAAATATATAGAAAATAATGCATTTAATTGTATTTATGATTCATCGGTGTGTACAGATGAGAAAGTAGAAGCGCCCATATCATCTTAAATGAGTAGCATCACGTTTTACCCGCAAATACGATGAGTAGGTGGATTCGGCCAAATCACCTTTAATTAGTAACGTAAGACTTTACCGTAAATGAAGGGATGCATGTACACACAAACAAATAGTCTCAACGGCCTAGATAAGACTTTTTATCTCCTTCATGATGACAGGTAAGCATGCAGGCACCGCTAAAGATATAGGTGACTAACGTCAAAATTTAGCAGTTACGACTCCATATGTAATACTAGTGGTGGATCGGTAAAACTTCCATAGGTATATCATATGAAAAATTGGTATAAAACGATTTTTTGTTACAACCAATTTCAATGTTGATACCGTATCGCCTCTTTGGTATATTGAAATTTTACGGCATACTGAATTTTGATACAATATATAGCAATACTGTTAGTATAATACTTATATTCTAAATATATACTCCCTTCGTCCGCGAATAGAAGTTCCGTTTTTTCATTTTAGTCCATTCGCGAATAAAAGTCCCGGTTCACTTTTACCATAAATGGTAGTAGGGTCCCACCTTCCACTAGCTCATTCCACTCACATTTCATTTAAAACTAATATATACAAGTGAGACCCCTATTCCACTAACTTTTTTTCACTTACTTTTCTTAACATTTCTTAAAACTCATACCGCTAAAAAATGAAACTTCTAATGGCGGATGGAGAGAGTATTTCATACTATATTCGATATTTATAGAATGTGTTGTTTTAAGGTATATATTGATGTCGATATATACACGGTAGACTATGATTTTAGTTGGTATTTTGATATTTTTTCCCACCCTATGAAATATGTGTGCACATTTAGTAATGTTTACATATAAGAAACTATGTAATGAAAATTACATTGGAATGGAGATATGAGAGGCTGTGCATGCATTTATATTTGCATTTTACTAATATATACAAGTAAGCAAATGATCATTACTAAATTTCTTTAAACGAGCATTTCAAATTTTATTCCTGCATACACATGGGAAAGTAGATGCGGTCAAATCACCTTCGATGAGTATGCGCAAATACAGCGTCAATATATCATGTTGTTTAATGAATCGAGATTAATTTGATCCCATATTATAGCAAATATAAATCAAAAGACAAGATTTATTATACATACGTAGCATTATTCCCATACTAAATATTATTCAAACCACCCAAATAACATATCATAAAAATAAACCATATCAAATTCACCAAACTAAACACCACAATGCATGCATCATGAAACATATACTATATGTTCATATTAAATTCAGTATTTTAGTTAGTACCTATCTTTTTACTGTAAAAACTCTTGTCTAGTACGTATTCCAAACCAAATAAAAATAGGTATCGAAATAATTTTTTTCAAAAAACGTTACAATTTGAAAAGGTTATAAAAAATTAGGTTAGAATGAACAATTTACCATGTAATATGTATAACTTTCTATATATATGTCTCAAAAACTCGTAATATACAATAATTGATAGTACTACGTACACAAGATGATTATCAAATCAATGTAAATGTTCTTTTGATTTAACGTTAGTCAAGTGTTATATTAACATTAACATCGATACATGATATTTCAATGTTTTGAAAGCTCCATTGGAAAATCAATCAAACATAGAAATATAAGTATTTATTACTACTATAAGTATTCAAGCACTGGCAGATATTGTAACATCGTGACGAATACATTGTTAATTCGAATTCGATCAATAATTTTTTAAAACTAAGACTTATTGATTAAAATAGAATGACGTTAGTATTAAAATAATAATAAACAACAATCAAAATCAAGATTAGTCTTATCAAAATCTCAATCTAGCTTGTAACCAAAGATTCAAGACCCTCTACGGCTACGAGGCAAATAAGAAATAATTGTTCATCATTCCTTTAAATTTTTAATAATTAATTATACAACTACAAATAGTTTTAAAAAATAAAATAAATCATAAATATTATATGCACTATTCATGAGAAACTCTCGTTTAGTTAACATTTAACGCTATTTATTTTGTTTAATATTTTAAGTTTAATTATGATATCTAAAAAATTACTAATCAACGTCATTAATTTTATGAGTATATAAAATCAAAACATAATTTATTTTTCTCTACAAAACAAATACTCCATGTTTAGAATTATTTATTTTATTTAATATTAATATTTTGATTCTTAAAATATTATTAATTTCATAAATCACCTAAAAATGATAAAACAATTTATTAATCTTGTTATACATAACAAATCAATTTTACATGCACTAAACGAAACATGCAAATTAGCAAATGAGTAATGAATTTGTTACAGTACATACCCACTTTGGCCCAAATACAGGCCCAATAAGCCCAACAAACAGCATTTCCGTGAAGCCCTAGCTAATCAGCTCGCCTATAAATACACTATTTTTAATCCAAACAAATCAGTTCTCCAATTCCGATCTTTCGATTAATATTATCTCCATCGATTTTCGATTCAGCTTCAAAGCCGATTTACTTGTTCTAATTGAAGATCTGACTGAACTGATAGGTCTCAGATTCAATCACTTATTTTGAATTCGATTCATCCCTCTCTCGATCTCTGTGTAATGCAATTACTTTTGTTCTATTCTGTTTGTGATATTGGATCTGTGTACAATAAGCCGATGCTCTGGATAAGAAAAATAATGAAGGAAGCATGGTAGTGTGCACAGAGAGCGATGGTGCAAGGTCTACATGTCTGCCCCCTCCGATTTCTCTTCATGACTTGGGGGCCTGGTTTTAGACCTACATTTTCTTCGATTTTCAATTCTAGTTTTTTTATTTTAAAACAAACTCTTTTTTGTTAGTACTATTTAATTTTAAATTGATTTTGCATAAGCTCCATTTTTTTTTAAAATTATTTTATTTTTCTTATCCTCGGTTATATCCAAAAAATTCCATTGTTAGCTGAAATTTGATCCGATTATCAAATTAATTTAGTAATCAGCTCTTAATTGGAATAATTGTTTTGTAAACATTCATTTTAATATACAAGCATGATTGAACCAACATACTGGGACCTCACAATTATAACAAATAAATAGTATAAAAACATTTTTTTTCTTCGAATATAAAGATTACCTTATTGAATTAAATTTGTGACCAACAAGTAAATCACAGTATCAATATATAATCTTTTTGATTGTCACATCAAATGATTTGCTGGCTTCAATATTAGATTACGTATTATACACAGAGCTATATTTGAGTCGAATTTATTCAAATCCTAATCTCATAAACTTTGTTTCTAAAAGGAAGTCGAAATTTGTTGATTACACTTGAAAAGAGTTTAAAAAATTTGAGTTTTGCACATGTGAGCCCATTTTATTTAATAACTCATGTTGTAGCCCTTTTGTGAGCAAGGTTGGTTGGAGGCTGGTGAAAAATGGGGAATTGAAGTAGCTTAGTGGTAGGTAAGGTTTTGGAGAAGAATAGAGAAGTCCGGCGCGTGACTGGCTGGAATAGGCTGAGGAGGAGGAGAATGGGCGCAGATTGAAATGCTGGTTGATCTAAAGAGCCGCGGATTATAGCTTATGATTTGCATTGGAAGAGCTCCAGCGGCAGGGTTTATCGCCACTCATAACTCTTCGCGCTCAACGGACTTTTGAATTCCATGGAATCTTTTGAAATCGCGTTTCACTGAATATTTCTTTCTTTCTTTTCATTCAGAAATGGAGCTACATTTCAACCATAAAAGAGCTTCAATAAATCTGTTAATAATGATATCATAAATTCCATTTTGTACAGAAAATTTTACAAGAAATAAGATTAAAACATAAGAACAAACTTCTTAATATAGTCGTATTTTTGTTTAATCATCTAAGCTTTTGTTGTTACTTAAAAATAAGTTATATAAAATAAAATTTTAACAAGTGATTTTCACAAATTTTAAATTAGGCATACTCTTTTGGAATAGGAAATACTACTATTACTTGTTAGTATCTCACAATTTCAGCACTTCGATTCTACATTATCACATAATTGCATTTGACACAAACCATTAAAAAAGCAAAATCTTCAGAACCTAATCATCATCACCACTTCGATTCCGACTTCCGCAGCATCGCACATTGGCATTTGATCAAACCTTTCGTCAAGTAGGTACACACTAAACTAGTAAATCACAATGTAATTTTGCACAAAAATACCCTAATAAGGCAATCAATCAAAAAGCAAATCTTCACTGAGGCATATTATCAAACACCTTATCCTTATCATCACCATCACCATCGTCCTCATCATCCCCATATCCACCTCCCATCCGGCAAACTCTCTACCAAACACCCTTCTCCACCGGCAAAACGGACAGCCTGGGCTGCCTGAACAGCGCGAATTCCACCCCTTTCAACTCCTTCTTCATCTCCGCCAGCCCCACCGCCGCCCTCATCTCCCCACGGCCCTGACGTCCACCGCCTCCGCCTCGTCGACTCCAATCTTGCCCTTTTGCTCGCAAACGAAATACAACATTCCATTTGATTCCTTTCTTGGGTCGACAACGATGTTGCAGAAGGAAGGAAGGGGAGGAAGAAGAAGGGAAGAGAGATAGAGGAGAGAAGGTGAGAGAGAGAATGAGAAAGTTATTAAATAAGCCTACACAATCAATTAATGCGCTGACACGTGAAAAAATCAAAACTTTGAACTGACGAAATTGCCCAAACCCCTAAACGGGTAGTTTCGGTACAAAACAGTGAAAAATGACTAATTTTGAGATAAACGCTTAGTCCAGAGTTGTCTGAGGATATTTTTAAAGCCCAGGGTTCATCGGCGAGATAAACGCATAGTCCAGGGACTATTTTTGTAGTTCACTCAAAAGAAAAAGAGTGAACTATGTAAAATCGTAAATGGTACTTCATCTTTCACTTTTGCACATAAATGGTATCTGATTTTTATTGTAATCATTTTTGGTATCTATAAATCACATTTTTGGTACATGCAATTTTCACCCCAAATTACCCTCTAAACAAATTCATTTTTCCATTTTTATCATAAAGAGTATTTTGGGCATTGATAAAACTAGTACCAAAAGTGATATAATAATATCTTCTCTCATTCTCCTTACTCCTTATACTATTATTATTAATCAATATTAATATTATTATTTTGATATTATAAATTAATAATTAATTTTTTTATTATTATTTAAATATACTTAATTATAATTATAGTTATAATTATATTTAATTATTATAATAATATTATTATTATAATAGTAAAAATTAGTAGTAGTAATTAATAAATAATAATTATTATTTTATATTAAATTAATAATTAATCAATATAGTCTTAATTAAAATTTAAAATTATGAATTGTATTCGTAATGATAAGAGTTGAATATTTTTAGTTAGGTGTTTCAACCCTAAAATGAGTATAAATAATTTAATTAAAAATATTCATTTGATTTAATTATTTTAAATAATTAGTTTAATTAGGTGTTTTGTTATTGATTTATATTATGAGTACAATTAGATGTATGTATAAAACACTAAAAAGAAAGAAGAAAAAAAAGAGAAAATAAAAAAGAGGAAACATAAACTAAGGAGAAAAAAGAAAGAAGATAAAATACTAAAAAGAAAGAAGAAAATGAAGAAAATGAAGAAAAAAAGAAAGAAGAATAAACTAAAGAAGAAGAAAAGAAATAAGAAAGGAAGAAAAAAGAATCACATATTTGGTTCTATTCAATTGAAATTTCCAAAAATATCCTCCATAACAAAAAAATCGCATGTTTGGTACCTAGGGTTATTTTTGTAATGGAGTACCAAAAACGATATAAAATAAAGATCAAGTATAATTTATGTGCGAAAATGAAAGATCAGGTACCATTTACGTAGTTCATTAAAATAAAAAAACATATGTTTACGAGGGACATGTATTGTACTAGTATATGGAGTAGTAAATTTTGATACAAAAGTTATACTAGTATATTATTATTAATAGTACATCACTTTTCAAATTGCTATAACTGGTAGTACATGTTGTTTATAACGACCACATGTAATTAAGGGGAAAAAGGAAATCTAAATTTGGTGATCAAAGTTGTAGAGCTTACAAAGTAATTTAGAAACAGTATAGTCAAGAACTCTCACCAATATTATTTATGTGGTGGTAACCTTATTTTGATAAATAATGCCTCAAGCATTAATTTATCGGCTTCATAACGACTGTGTAATGCTTCAAAATCCGGGTAGCAAACTGCCCGTTGTTCTCAGTTGTATCGACTTTTGACTGCCCGGGTGGCGGCAGAAGCTCGAAATTCTGCACGAGCCTGCCCAAAGTGATGCCTAAAACGGGCATTGCAATGACAATGCCTGGGCAACTCCGACGTCCTACACCAAATGGCACGTATTTGAGGTCATTCCCGGTTGTATCAACCTTAGACTCCTCTTCCAAGAACCTTTCTGGCCTAAACTCTTCGGCCTTGTGCCAATAGGCCGGGTTGTTAGCCATCCACCACGCGTTGACTAGGACCCGACTCTTGGCCGGGATGTCGAACCCTCCTAGGTTTTCTTGGTGAAGGTTCATGTGAGGGAGTAGGCACGGGACAACCATTCTATAGCGAAGAGTTTCTTTGATCACGGCTTGAAGGTATGGGAGTTTGGAAGTGTCCGACTCGGTCACTTGGTGTCCTGGGCCGAGGATTGCGTTGATCTCAGTTCGGAGCTTGTCTTGGATTTCGGGATGGTTGATGAGTTCCGCGATTGCCCATTCTAGTGCCCAAACAGTTGTCTCGATCGCTTCACATTTGAAATACATTTATTTTTAATACCATGAATTCTAGTAAAATCTTGTATTTTATCTATTGTTTACTAACCCGCAACATTCAAGTTCTCAACAATGTAAAGAACATTGTCTTCATTGATCTCTCCATTACGTTGAGCTTCAAGAAAGTGATCAACACCACATTTCAAGCCCTTGTGTTCTATCTTTTTTGTGGATGCAATATTCCTACATTCAAAAAGAAGAAAATTTATATTCCATCTGTCCCAAAAAATAGGCTTGTTTTTATCATTTTAGGCCGTCCTCTAAAATTGAAAAGGTTTTAATTAATTACATACCACTACTCATATGGACCCCATAATCCACTAAAACCACTTCCCTTTCTCTTTCTTCTTTTTTCAATCTTTTTCTTATTTTACCAATTGTACATTAAAACACTTGCCACATACAAGTTTGGGAACAAAGATTATCATACTATCATTCATTTTAAAAAAATAAAACTCAATTAGACCAATTAATACTCAAAACAATAAGTAAAGTAGTAACCGAACTAGACTGAACAGTCCCATTCACCCCAACAAACAGCACAAATTACACACCAAATTAGAGAGAGAGAGAGAAAAAAAAAACTAAACCTAGTCGGTAAAACAAGTTAGCTTTTGATAGTTCAAGTATTAACAAGATAAGAGAAACTCACTTCCTGTGTTGAAGAAAAGTATCCTTGTACAAGTCCAACCTCCTCCTTGTCACCTCCTTACACACCTTCAAATACCCCCTCAAGAATGGCCTCAACATAGGTATAAAATCCCCAAAATTATAGTTCAAACTCTGCCCCAACCTACTCCTCTCCGCATTCACACTCTTCAACCTCACATACTTGTCATCCTCCTCACTCTCAAATCTCTTATCAAACATCATCTTATACACATTGTTATACACCATGAGCTCCAGCCTCCGCCGCAGCACCACCCCTTCCACCGCCGCCTTAGGGTTTCTCCTCACGTCCGCCACCACGGCCTCCGCCTCCGCCTCCCAGTCGGCGCGGTAGTGGGCCACGGCCTTGGCGGTGAAGAAGGGGGCGGTGGTGATGCGGCGCATCTTGCGCCAGTGGTCGCCGTATTCGGTGAAGATCATGTCTTGGCCTTTCCCGGTGAAGATGTCGAAGACGATGTTGCGGGAGCGGGACCCGAATTCTTTTCCTTTGGTGAGGAGGACTTGCTTGGCGAGGGCGGGGGAGGAGACGACGGAGATGGGGAGGCTGCCCATGCGGACGAGGAAAAGGTCGCCGAAGCGGCGGGAGAGGGCGGCGAGGTCGTGCTGGTCGAAGGCGTTGCCGAGCTGGAGCCAGCTGCCGAAGATGGGGAGGGAGAAGGGGCCCGGGGGGAGGCGGGGACGGGGGCCCGGGCGGAGGAGGAGAAGGAGGGGGAGGAGGAAGAGGAAGAGGAAGAAGAGGAGGAGATACATTGTTTTGTTTTGTTTTGGGTGATTGATGATCTATGTTGTGGAAGTGTGTGATTATATATAGATGGATGGGAATGGTTCTGTGATTTTATTTTGTGCATCTTGTGTTATTTTTTATTTTGTGCTTTTATTTTATTAGTTGAGATGGCATGTTGTTTACTTTTTCTTGCATTGTAATCGATTCTATTATATGCTTACAAGGGTTAGATAATTTTATTTCCTTTCTAAAATTTATAAATTTCGTGTTTAAAAGAAGCACATCATTTATGATTGGACGAAGGAAGTTATTGAATTTGGTCTATAGAGGCACTATTAGTTTTTCTACGGAGTCTTTGCTTTTCATATTTTGCTACTTAAACTTTTGATAAGAGAAACAACGTTCAAAATCAAACCTGATTATTACTTCCTTGTCATATTTTGCTACACAGTCTTTGACATGAGAAAGCGACCTTCTTAGCTGCATCCAGAAATAAAAATGAAAGGTCTCCAATCTTATAACACGAGAAACGACTTTCTTTACTGTGTCTTAAATTTTCCGTATCCTAATTTAAAAATGAACGTCCTTCGCTCGTCCTATTTTACTATTTTGGCTTTTGACATGAGAGACGATCTTCTTTACTGTGTTCTAAATTAGAAATGAACGTTCTTCCCTCGTCATATTTTGCTACTTAGCCGTTTAACACGAGCGACGAGTTTCTTTGTGTCCTAAATTTTAAATGATGATACTTTTTTAGATCTATCTATCAAAATACCAAATGGAATTGATATAAGTTAGTTCTCATAATAATGGCATGAAGCATGAGAAGAAGACAAGAAGTACATAGTATTATATTTCTTTCAATGCCATATCTAAACTAAGGTCAATAGGTCATCCAGATTCATGCGTTGTACATTTTCATTAACTCTTTGTTGTTATATGTATATGTTAAAGAGCATGCCACCTAATAGTTGACCAACTAATAAAACTTTAAATTCATCGAAATGAAACCATCATATATTCTTAAATTATTTGTCTTCACCAATTTATGACAAATATAGTGACGAATCCAGTGAGGACTTGCCGGTGCCTAAAACCATTGGAGATTAAAGGGGCGCCAGCATAACTAAATGGAGAAGAAGATGAACCGTTTTAAGTTTTAGTCTTGATTGTTGGGCCGAAAAATATACTCCTCACTTATAAAAATATAGTATAATTCATAACCTCAAGGTCACCACAGCTACGCGCCACCAACTGAGCTACGACCCGTTGATTGTGTTTTATGATTTTATTTTGTGCATGTTGTGTTATTTCAAATTCGTGTTCTAGTTTTATTAATTGAAATGGCATGTTGTTTCTCTTTTCTTTGATGGTCCATGTCTCATGTACGGTCGGGGATCGATCAATTATGTTGTAGGTTCATAAGGATCAGAAAATTTTGTTAAATATGGCGTATGGAGGCTCCAATCCTTCGGGAGCTGAGGTTCGCGTGCGCTCTTCGGTTGCCATATTTTACTACTTAGACTTTTGACCTGAGAAACAACGTTCTAAATTAAAACATCAATGTTATTCACTCACTAGTTTTTGACATGAGAAAACGATCTTCTTTGCTATATCCTAATTTAAAAATGAACGTTATTTGATCTTTATATTTTACTACTCAGTCTTATGACACGAGAAACAACTTTCTTTACTGTGTCATAAATTAAAAATTTTACTGTATCCTAAATTAAAAATGAACGTCCTTCAACTCATCATATTTGCTACTGAGCCGTTTGACACGAGCAATGATTTTCTTTGTTATCCTAAATTTTAAATGAAGATTCGTTTTGAGGTTTATCTATCAATGCCCAAAAATTAAATCAATATAAGTTAGATTCTCATAATAATGTCACGAAGCATGAAAAGAAGAAGCATGTAATAATGGAGACATTTCTTTCATGCAGCAAGATTAAAAAAAAAGGTGTGCAATGTATTAAATAAAAAGACAATAAAGTGTAAAAGCGGAAAAAGTAGAGAGAATAAAGTAAGAAAGAAGAAAAAGTAAAAGTGAGAAAATAAGTTATATTTTACTAAAAAAATTCAATGATTCTTTTATTATAGAATGTCCAAATTAGAAAAATGACTCTTCTATTATGAAACGAAATAAGTACTTCCAAGATGGCCACATTCTTGAGTGATACGAGATTTTAGAAAGTGTTGTTAGATAAAATAAAGTAGAGAGGAAAAAGTAGTTGAATATTTTAATAAGAAGAGATGAGACGAGAGGTTATTTCCAATATGGAAAAGTGACCATCTCGATTGAGATAAACAAAAAAGAAAATATGACCATCTTGAATGGGCGGAGGGAATATTAAAGTAGTTGACCCACTAACAAAACTTAAATTTACCGAAATGAAATCATATACTCTTAATTAATTTGTTTTCACCAATTTATGACAAGTATAGTTGCTACGGTCAATGACGAATCCAGCGAGGGCTTGGCCATGCCAAACTGTTAAAACCATTGGAGATTACAACCTTATATTATAGGGGAGCCACCACAGTTGAGGTGGTATTTAGTTTCCAAGATAAAATAATATTAAGATATAATTTAGAATTGAGTTGTGAGATTATTTTAGTCATAGGAGGTTAACTATGACTAATTATCTCATAATTATTCATCTAGGATTGAGTTGTGGGGTTGAATTTTATTAACCAAATGTCCAATAAATTGAATTTCGAATACAATCTTGCAAACCAAACACCCTCTAAATGAAATCCCCTAGATGAAGAAGAAGATGGACCATTTAGGTTTAAATCTAGATTGTCGGGATGCCAAATATAGTAAATAAAACTTATAGACTTAATAGACTAGAGACTATCTTTAGCTATAAATACTCTTTGAATCGATTTTTACTCACTGTAGCCATTACTTATGATACAAAAGTACTGTATAAAATTAGGCGTGTATTTATTCCTTTTTTTCAATTAATTGATAGTATAATTCATAACATCAAATGTATTTATGGTCATTAATTGATAGTATAATTCATAACATCAAATGTATTCATGGTCATGTATGGTTGTTAAGATTTTATCTGATAAAATAATCTAATTTCTTAAATTTTAAATTATTGTGTTTATTTCAGTTTTTGATCAAACTGATAAATAATCAGAATTTCAGGGACAAGGAAAGTTAGTATACAACTTTTCGAGATTCAAAATCCTAACCTTTTTTTAGGTATTGTTTTTCCTAGTTTTAGGATTCTTACATAATATAATAATAATAATAATAATAATAATATTATTATTATTATTATTATTATTATTATTATTATTATTATTATTATTATTATTACAATGTTTTAAAATTAATTTAAAATTATAAATCATCTACTACTACCTAATTTCAGTATAATAAATAACTATAATTAAAATTACTATATTATTATAATATTTATATATAATTGTTATTACTACCTCGTATTTGAAAAATAGAAACATTTCAAACGGCACGGATTTTAATATACAATTAGTAAAGTAAGAGAGAAAAAATTGGTAAAGTAAGAAAGAGAATGTAAAAAATTATACTCCCTCCGTCCCCCATTAAGAGTCACACTTTTCCATTTCGGTCCGTCCCCAATTAAGAGTCACACTTCATTTTTACCATAAATAGTAAGTAGGTCCCACATTCCACTAACTCAATTCACTCACATTTTATTATAAAACCAATATAAAAAAATGAGTCTCATATTCCACTAACTTTTTCAACCAACTTTTCTTTACATTTCTTAAAACCCGTGCCCGGTCAAAGAGTGACTCCTAATAGGGGACGGAGGGAGTAATAAAGTAAGACAGGGGAAGAGAAAAAGTAGTAAAAGTAGTGTTAGTGGATTGTGGGGTCCACGCTAAAAATAGAAGGATTCTAAAGCTTCTATTTTTAAGAGATGACCCAAAATGGAAATAATTTCTATTTTTAAAATACGGAAGTAGTATTATAATAATAATTAATAATTTATTAAAATAATTTTTATATAATTATATAATTGTATAAATTATATAATAATAGATATTTTAAAAATTAATAATTAATCAATAAAGTCGCAGTGAAATTTTGAATTATAAAATTTATTCAATTATAATACTAGTAAATATTATAATAATAATAATAATAATAATATTTATTAATATAATCATTTATGATTATAATACTCCATGT
Organism: Salvia hispanica; assembly: GCF_029641045.1. NCBI lineage: Eukaryota > Viridiplantae > Streptophyta > Magnoliopsida > Lamiales > Lamiaceae > Salvia > Salvia hispanica. The sequence goes on from NC_142694.1 coordinate 32,964,763, forward strand.
AACTATAATTACAATTTTATTATTATATATTATAATAGATAATTTATATTTAAACTATCCATCATAATAATATATATAATAATATAATTATTAATAATTGTAATTAATAATTTATTAAAAAATTATATTATTATTCAATTTGTATAGATAAATAATAAGTAGTATATTTTTAGTTTGGTGTTTAAATCAAATATAAATTTTAAAATCTTGATATTATCTAAACGCAAGAACGTAAAGTTATTATGAACCATATTTCTAGGATTCAATTTCTCAGAAATCATTTTCCTTGCAACTTTACTTTCTCGTCAACCAAACATGTCCTAAATGTATTATATTAGGTTGTTCTTTATTTTTCTATATTTGTTATATTAATTGCTTGTGAGTGCTAGTATATACTAGTAGTATTATATTATATGTTGAATGTTAATTAGGATCGTTGAAGGTAAAATTTACATTAGTATAAATTATAAAATAAATTATAAATTTTATAATTTTATGTTGAATGGTATATATATTATTTAACATTTCTATGATTAATAAAAAGTATCTTAATGTTTTGGGATATGGTGTCACTTAATAAAAAAAATTTCAATTTTGTAAAGATTTTAAATGTAAATTAGAATATTTGAGAAGTTAAAAAAAAAAAAGCATAGATTTGTTTTAATTTCTGGATTCGTCAAATGGATACGGTTATTTTTCATTGCAAAAAATCATGAAGCGTGGATTGATTTATAATCATCCACTGACAAAATTGAAATTGTATTATATGACATGATATGAGAAGTACAAAATCATGCGTGAATATCATTGACGATGTATTAAACAATGTCGTCATACCATACCTATTAAGAAATGTTGCAAAAACATTAAAATGGGCCAGGTCCGAACTTCAGAGTAACGGGGACAATGTTAATTAGACTTTGATTTCTTTACTATTTCTGAATTGGGAGTATAATTTTGTGGTATCTATCATTCTATTTTTAATCTTATCTCGTGATCTATCTATGATTAATAATTGCATTTTTTTACAATAAATCTATACAACCAAATTTTGTACAACCACAAATTGATTTATTTGAGAAAAAAAAGTAATTTATTTATACATTTAATTAAAAAATATAGACATATGTATAGTATAGGGAACATGCATAATATTATGGTATTTGTGTATAATTTTTTAAATTTTTTTGAACCATAAAATGTAATTAATGCATACTCTAATTAAAATTTGAAAAAGTAGAGAAATAATTCAAATATAAAAATAAAAAATTGAAAATGAGGCCAAAGACTACTAAAGTATTTTTAATTTGTTAACTAACTATATTTACTATTTTAATATTTAATTAACATATCAATATTACTATAATCTTATTTTGGTTGTACAAAATTTGGCTGTCTATTGTTACTTTTTTTTATTAGCAGCAGAGAGAGATAGGGTTGACAAATAAAAGTTTTAGTAACACAAGAAACGTCACTACAATTCATTAATACACCAATCAAGAAATGTTGAAAGAAAGGTTTTTTAAAAATGTTTATTCAAAACGATCTTGGCTTCATGACCGCCCCGGGGGAGGCAGCAGCTCGAAGTTCTGCACAAGGCGCCTATCGTGATGCGGAGGATAGGTAGCGCGAGGATGATCCCGGGGCAGCTCCCGTGGCCTCGACTATCACATTATCATACTTTCGATTTTCACAACAAATTATTTATTGGCTTCAATATTAAATTATAGATTATACTAATCAGAGCCGACCTCATGTAACTTACGAGAAAGAGGAAATTTAAATTTGGTGATCAAATTTTGTAGAACTTACATAGTAGTGTAGAAATAGTATGGTCAAGATCTTTTGCCAATATAATTTATGTGGTTATAACCTTATTTTGATAAATAATGCCTCGAGCATTAATTTATCGGCTTCATAACCACCGTGTAATGCTTCAAAATCCGGGTAGCAAATTGCCCGTTATTCTCCGTCATATCGACTTTTGACTGCCCGGGCGGTGGCAGAAGCTCGAAATTCTGCACGAGCCTGCCCAAAGTGATGCCCAAAATGGGCATCGCAATGACAATGCCCGGGCAGCTCCGACGTCCTACCCCAAACGGGATGTATTTGAGGTCATTTCCCGTGACCTCAACCTTAGACTCCTCTTCCAAGAACCTTTCCGGCCTAAACTCTTCGGGCTTGTCCCAATAGGCCGGGTTGTTGGCCATCCACCACGCGTTGACTAGGACCCGACTCTTGGCCGGGATGTCGAACCCTCCTAGGTTTTCTTGGTGGAGGTTCATGTGAGGGACCAGGCACGGGACAACCATTCTATAACGAAGACTTTCTTTGATAACGGCTTGAAGGTATGGGAGCTCGGTAGTGTCCGACTCGGTCACTTGGTGTCTTGGGCCGAGGATCGCGTTGATCTCGGTTCGGAGCTTGTCTTGGATTTCGGGGTGGTTGATGAGTTCCGCGATTGCCCATTCTAGTGCCCAAATAGTTGTCTCGATCGCTTCACATTTTATATACACTTACTTTTAATATCATGATTTCTAAATAGTAGTAAAAGATTAAATTTGAATTATTCTTTACGTACCTGCAACATTCATGTTCTCAACAATGTAAAGAACATTGTCTTCATTGATCTCTCCATTACGTTGAGCTTCAAGAATGTGATCAACACCACATTCCAACCCATTGTGTTCCATCTTTTTTGTGGATGCAATATTCCTAATTCAGAAAGAATATGACTTAATTAGACCAATTAATACTCAAAACTATGAGAAAATCAGACAAACTTATTCGATACTTAGAAAGTCAAGTATGTTCATCAGATATTTTGCACGCAATTCTTTTATTCTATGTCAAATTAACCTCATCAATCTTGACCAAATAGTCGCATTGACCCCAACAATATATGAATTCTAGTCTAAATCAAACTCAATTGGTAAGACGACCAGATTTACTTATATAGTGATAGTTCAACTATTAACCGATCTAAATTGAAGAGTCTCATTCACCCCAACAAACAACACTAATTATACACACCAAATTAGAGAACGAAACTCAACTTAGTCGATAAAACAACTTAGTTTTCGATAGTTCAAGCATTAACGGATCCAGATTAGACGATAAAACACAAGTCGTAATCGCGAGCACACACCAAATTAAAACGAGATAACAAACTTACTTCCTCTCTTGAAGAAAAGTATCCTTGAACAAATTCAACCTCCTCCTTGTCACCTCATTGCACACCTTCAAATACCCTCTCAAAAAGGGCCTCAGCATAGGTATAAAATCCCCAAAATTATACTCTAAACTTTGCCCCAACCTACTCCTCTCTCCATTCACACTCTTCAACCTCACATACCTCTCATCCTCCTCACTCTCAAATCTCTTATCAAACATCATCTTATACACATTGTTATACACCATGAGCTCCAGCCTCCGCCGCAGCACCACCCCTTCCACCGCCGCCTTAGGGTTTCTCCTCACGTCCGCCACCACGGCCTCCGCCTCCGCCTCCCAGTCGGCGCGGTAGTGGGCCACGGCCTTGGCGGTGAAGAAGGGGGCGGTGGTGATGCGGCGCATCTTGCGCCAGTGGTCGCCGTATTCGGTGAAGACCATGTCTTGGCCTTTTCCGGTGAAGATGTCGAAGACGATGTTGCGGGAGCGGGACCCGAATTCTTTTCCTTTGGTGAGGAGGACTTGCTTGGCGAGGGCGGGGGAGGAGACGACGGAGATGGGGAGGCTGCCCATGCGGACGAGGAAGAGGTCGCCGAAGCGGCGGGAGAGGGCAGCGAGGTCGTGATGGTCGATGTCGCCGAGCTGGAGCCAGCTTCCGAAGATGGGGAGGGAGAAGGGGCCCGGGGGGAGGCGGAGACCCGGGCGGAGGAGGAGGAGGAGAAGGACGGGGAGGAGGAAGAGGAAGAGGAGGAGGAGGAGATACATTTGTTTTTTTTTTGGGAGGTGGTGGTGGTGATGTTTGATGATCATGTTGTGAAAGTGTGTTTATTTATAGACATGTGTGTGTGTGTTTTAACTTATTTGGAATGGTGCGTTTTGTGATTTCTTTTTTTTGGTTTGACCAAAGGTGGCGGAATCCGACTAATAATGTTCGAATAGGTTTGTGGATTAAGGCTGAAAATTTCTCAATAGTGGTGGGGTTTGAACTTGTCACATCTCCGCGCTACAACTCCTTGGTTTGTGTTTTTGTGATTTTATTTTGTGCATGTTGTGTTATTTTAATTTTGTGTTTTAGTTTTATTAGTTGAGACGACATGCTGTTTCTCTTTTTTTTGCACGATGGATATGGTCCAGGTGCGGGAGGAGGGTCGATCGATTCTACTGGAGGTTCATAAAGATTAGAAAATCCTGTTAAATATGGTGTATGGAGGCTCCAATCCTGCAAGAGTTGTGGTTCATGTGCGTTCTTTGCTTGCCATATTTTACTACTTAGACTTTTGACATGAGAAACAACGTTCTAAATTAAAACACGAATGTTATTCGCTCACTATATTTTGCTACATAGTTTTTAACATGAGAAAACGATCTTTTTTGATGTATCCTAAATTAAAAATGAACCTTCTTTGATCTATATATTTTACTACTCAGAGTCTTATGACACGAGAAACAACTTCTTTACTATGTCCTAAATTAAAATTTTTACCGTATATTGAATAAAAAATGAACGTTCTTCAACTCGTCCTATTTTACTACTTAGCCTTTTGACACAAGAGGCGGTCTTCTTTACTGTGCTCTAAATTAGAATTGACATTCTTCACTTGTCATATTTGCTACTCATCCGTTTGACAAGAGCGATGAGTTTCTTTGTTGTCCTAAATTTTGAATGAAGATTCTTTTTGAAGTCTATCTATCAATACCCAAAAATTGAATCGATATAAGTTAGATTCTCATAATAATGTCATGAAGCATGAAAAGAAGACAAGAAGCACATAATAGTGGAGTCATTTTTTTCCAGCACCAAGATTAAAAAAAAAGGTGTGTATGTATTAAATAAAAAGATAATAAAATAAAAAAGGAGAAAGAGTAGAGAGAATAAAATAAGAGAGAAAAAAGTAAGAGCGAGAAAATGTGTTACTACATTTTACTAATAAAATAAAATGACTCTCTTATTATAGAATGTCCAAAATGGAAAAATGATTCTATTACTATGGAACGAGGTGTATTAAAGAGCATGCCGATCTAATAGTTGACCTACTAACAAAACTTAAATTCATCGAAATGAACTCATGTCTATAACAAATATAGTTGCTATACTTGGCCGGTGCCAAACTATAAAACCATTGGAGATTACAACCTTATAGGGGCGCCACCACAACTAAATGAAGAAGAAAGATGAACCGTTTAGGTTTTAGTCTTGATTGTTGGATGAAAAATACTCCATATATATAGCAAATAAAACTAAAAGTCTTAATAGACTTTTATGCACAGTAGCCATTACTTTCCTATAATATAAAAGTATATAAAAATTAGGCGTGTATTTATTTCCTTTTTTCATTAATTGCTAGTATGAAAGTGCAAAAATTAGGCGTGTATTTATTTAAGTGTATTATATTTTCTTTGTACACGAAAAATAGATAAGATTGTGAATGACACGGTTTTTAATGTATAGTTGGTAAAGTAAGAGAGAGATAGTAAAAAATAAGAGAGTGGGAGGAGGGAAAAGTTAGTGGAATGGGTGTTAATGGATTGTGGGATCCACATTTAGAATGATGTGTATGGTTAGTATTGATTGAAAACTTTCTTTTTTGAACTTTGTCTGTTTTCTGTGGATGGATCAAAATGACAAAACTTGTCTATATTTCGTGGACGGAAGGAGTATTGGGTTGTTCTTTCTTTCTATATTTGTTAGTACTATGTTAATTGGTTGTGACTTGTGAGTGCTAGTACATACTAGTAGCATTATATTATGTTAAATGTTAAATAGGATCAATGAAGGTAAAATTTTCATTAACATAAATAATAAAATAAATTATAAATTTTATGTTGAATGTACTAATATTAAAATTTTTGTTGATTAATAAAAATTATCTTAATGTTTTGGGATATGGTGTCACTTTATATAGATTTTTTTCAATTTTGTAAAGATTTTATATGTAAATTAGAATATTTGAGAAGTTAATTTTTTGAAAAAAAAAGGCACAAACTTGTTTTAATTTCTGGATTCGTCAATGGATATAAGTGTTAAAACTAAAAATTGTAAATTTGAATTTTTAAATTAAAAAGCTTAATTTAATTTTTAGTTTGAACTGTTTTAACTTTGTTGCTATTATGGATTGTTTGTTAAAATTTTAAATTATTTAATCAATATCTTGATATTGTGTTACATTATTACAGAAAAAATTAATTATATGGACTGTGAATATAAAGGCGTACAGTCAAAATGAATTTAGCTAGAGACAGTTATTCTTTTTATTAGTATTATAAAAGTTCATAGCACATCATGAGAAAGTCGATCATCAAAGTTAATATTATTTCGCATACATCCAATAACTTATAATAAATCTAACATTGAAAAGCAGTAAATAAAAACGTTTGGAAATCTGTGACATTGTATTTAATGAAACTTATATGAAAATTAATTAATATAGGTGGGATCTCCAATATCTAGAAATACCAGAATTATGCCATTACATATTTAATATATAGCTTCTCATTATGGGCTAATGACCCATAACAAACGGATCAAATGGGCTAGGCCTAAACTTCAACAATAACATCAGCCAAGACTTGAGCCAGCCCAAATAAAAATGCCTCATATATCTTTGGTAAATTATTTGAAAAATCATTATATCTAATAAAAAATCATGAAGTGTGGATTTGTTTATAATCATCCCATAACAAAATTAAAACTGGAGTATATCAGTATATGATATGACCACTACAAAATTCTATGTGAATACGATTGATGATGTGTTAAACAATGTCGTCCATCTATAAAGAGAGAAGGCGATCGGTTGAAAAACATCAAAATGGGCCAGGTCCGAACTTCATGGGCTGATTTTTAGAGTAACGGGGCCTAAGTTTTTTAGACTTTGATTCCTTCATTATTTATGAATTGATATAGTTTTGTGGTGTTTAATGTTTAGCATTCTATTCTTAATCTTATCTCATGATCTATCTATGATTAAAATCTTATCTCATGATCTATCTATGATTAAAAAATTGCATTTTTTTATTAGTAGTAGAGAGAGGGTTGACAAATCAAAAGTTTTAGTAACACTACAAACATTAATATTACAATATCACGTCAATATATTTTGTTACACCAATCAAGAAATGTTGAAAGAAAGATTTTTATAAAGTTTATTCAAAACGATCTTGGCTTCATGACAATGGTGGAGTGCTTCAAAATGTGGAGGCTGAACTGCCCACCCTTCTCCGAGGTGTCGATCTTCGACTGCCCCGGGGGAGGCAGCAGCTCGAAGTTCTGCACGAGGCGGCCTATCGTGATGCCAAGGATAGGCAGCGCGAGGATGATCCCGGGGCAGCTCCTCCGCCCGACCCCGAATGGGAGGTACCTGAAGTCGTTGCCGTTGGCCTCGACCTTCGCCTCCTCCTCCAAGAACCTCTCGGGCCTGAACTCTTCCGGGTTTTTCCAGTGGTCGGGGTTGTTGGCAAGCCACCACGCGTTGACCAGGATCTTGCTCTCGGCAGGGATGTCGAAGCCGCCGAGCTTTGCATCGTGGAGGTTCATGTGGGGCACGAGGAGCGGGATGGCCATCCGGAGACGGAGGGTCTCCTTGATCACGGCCTGGAGGTACGGGAGCTTGGTGGTGTCGGGCTCCGTGATTTGGACTCCCGGGCCAAGCACCGTGTCGAGCTCGTGACGGAGTTTTCTCTGGATCTCTGGGTGGTTCACTAGCTCAGCGATGCCCCACTCAATCGACCATAGAGTTGTCTCAATTGCTGCAATGAATACAAGTATTGTTATTAACTTACATTAATTCACAACTAAATTCAAAACACTTTTTTTGTTATAGTCTGGTGGTTGGTGGGTGAAATATAACCTAACTTGAGGAGTTAGGTAAGGAGGTTAGGACATGTGGCGTGGACTGTGAACTACCATTAACTAAACCTAACTTGGGAGTTATGAACTTTGTGAAAATCTGTCACACCTACCACAACAATGTCACAATTTAAAACAAAACTGTATCTAACTTGATAGAACTCTCCCATGAATAAAATTTGGACTTTTTCTCACTTCATTTCTTGAAAAGTGGACCAATAATAGACTTTTAAGATAAATCTTGCTATGCTATATTATTCCACAAATTTAGGCCTAATTTTGACCATTCAAGAAATGAGATTAATAGAAATTATTATAGATCGAAAAGCATCAACTGACATAAACTTATAACAAGGGAAACATACCAGCAACATTAATATTCTCAACAATGTAAAGGACATTGTCCTCGTTGATCTCTCCCTTCTGCTGGGCTTCAAGCATGTGATCGATTGCGCATTTTAGGCCATTGTCGCCCGGCTTCGTGCTCACGAGTTTCCTGTGTACAAAAAAAAAAACACTGATTATCCAGCAAGTGAAAAAAAGGAAAAGATAAGAAAGGATTTTCTTGATATTTGCATATATAGCTCGGTCTAAATCACGGTCTATTCCAAATCCAACATGAAAAGAGACTGAATCACATGATCTAGAGCTCTTAATCTTATTATGGTAATTTCTTCCTCCGCTTCTTATTTCAATAGCTATGATTTGTGAACAGTATGCAAATTGCTATAAATTGCAACATGACTCTTCAAGCAATCACACCAAGAGACATTATTGGCCTATATATGAGACAATGATTTAGGGTTGAGTGGAATCCTAAATAATCAAATACATAATATCTCAAAAGTTGCCTAAAGTAATTGTCTACCAAATCATATTAAAGCAGAGCAATGAAGTGATCACATAAATCAGATTAAAGTTAATCTCAGCTCAATGAAAACACAATCAATGCAGATAATTGAAATTTAGAACGACGAATCGTGTGTTCAATTGAAAATGGAGAATAAATTAACTTACTTCCTTTCATCAACGAAGTAATCCTTGAACAGCTGCAGCCTCCTCTCCTTGACCTGCTGGCACAGCTTGAGGTAGCCTCTGAGGAACGGCCTCAAAATCGGGATGAAATCGCCATAGTTGTACTCGAAGCTCTGCGCCAATCGGCTCCTCTCTCCATTCAACGCCTTCAATTTGACAAACAGAGGATCCTCCTCGCTCTCGAACCTCCGATCGAACATGATCCGGTACATGTTGTTGTACATCATGAGCTGCAGCCGCCTCCTCAGCACGATCCCCGTCGTCGCCGACTCCGGCATCTTCTTCACATCGTCCACGACCGCCGCGGCCTCCGCCTCCCACCCCTGGCGGTACTGCTGCACCACCTTGTTGGTGAAAAACGGCACCGTCATGATCCGCCGCATCTTCCGCCAGTGCTCGCCGTAGACGGTGAACACCATGTCCTGCCCTTTCCCCGTGAAGATGTCGAACACGACGTTGCGCGTGCGCGAGCCGAACTCGACCCCCTGCGTGTGGAGCACCTCCTTCGCCAGATCCGGCGACGAGACGACGGCGAGGTTGCGCTGCCCCATGCGGAGGAGGAAGATGTCGCCGAAGCGCTTGGCGTAGTCGGTGAGGTTCCGGTGGTTGAGATCGTCGCCGACCTGGAGCCAATTGCCGAAGATCGGGACCGGCATCGGCCCCGGCGGGAGCTTGAACTTCTTCCCCCGCAGCTTGGAGACCACGGCGGCGACGACGATGGCGGAGAAGAGGCCGATCAGCGCCTTCTCCAGGAGGAGGAGATCCATTTTTCAATTTGGGGATTTTCTGCGACGGTAGAGATGGCGGGAGATGGCGGTTATTGAAGAGCTTTGAAGGAGGAGGCTAGGGGATTTATAGTGTGTGGGATGGTTTTAGGTGAGGGTGCGGGTGTTGTGGGGCCCGGTGGTGACGGCGGGTTGTTTGACGGCGTTAAAGAGTTAACGGCGGGAGGGTGTGGTAAGTGAGAGGAGTTAAGCCGTCGGGGGTAGGTGGGGTGTTTGGTGAGCCACACGTCAACCGCCTCTATTTTTTTGTTATTTACTTCCTCCGTCCCGCTTTAGCATCCCATTGACTTTTCTGTCCTCTTTTTCTAAAAATGATAAAAAATAATTAAAGTGGAGAAATGATAAAGTAAAAGAGACATAATCTAGATAAGACTCTTCTCTATATTATTCTCTCTCTTAATTTACCATTTCTCCTATTTAACTATTTTTTATCATTTTTACAAAATGGGGACAGAAAAGTCAATGGGACTGCTAAAGCGGGAGACGGAGGGAGTATATTTTTACCCCTCATTTTATGTAATAATTGTGCAATAGTCGTTTCAATCATAAGATTCGGCCAAATTCTGATCAGTTGCGTAAATTTTGTAAAGCGTAATATTAAGTTATAAGGTTTCAACTATTCGCAATCGTTTCGTTCTTGGTGCAATGGTCCTAACAGACAATGGATGGCGAACGTCATCCAAAAATGAACTTAACCGTAAAAGATGGGGTGGGGCTGATGTATTGCAGGCAACCGTTCGATATTATCAAGTTTGATGGAGTTTTTCAACTCTTATGGATCGGTATTGAAGGTGAGCATTAATAGAAAGAAAATGATTTAATGAAAATGTAGGTGAGATCTATAAAGTATTTTTAATTATTTTTAGTCCACTTGTAGTACTACTATTTCATTTATTAAATCAGATTTTGATGCGTAATGCTTCCTTTAAAATGTTTCATTTAATGGATCAAATGTTGTTAATAGTTGTGATGAGTTATATCTAGATACGTGGACGTTTCGTTTCAGCCATTTTATTTATTGCAGCATATAGTAGTATACAAAAAAGTACTCCTACACGTTTTATTTAGTAGTACTAATTAATTGTAAGTGTACATACGTTGTACCATTATTAAATGATGTTTATATTAAGACAAATTTGATGTTTATATGCAATGTATGAATCAATTAGTATATATCAAACGAGTAGATTAAGAATGAAGGAGGTTCATTCCTAATAATTGTCTTTAAGTGAATGTTTAAATCTCATTTTTAAACATTAAAACAATTCAAAAGAATGACTATTAGTCTATTATTGTTATTTTTATAACGTGCCTAATATTTTGTTGGTATTCATGAATAAATGTTGTATGATCACAAGTCACAACTAACACTCAAATGAAAAACGTGGCTTTTTTATGATCACAAATTGCCACACTTCACAAATTTGTGAGAACTACGGAACCTAGGACCATATTTAGACAAGTAAAGATTAATTCAGAAAGAAAAAACTTTTATCTCCTAAAAATATGTAAACATTTATGGAATTGGACTTGTTATATCTTATGGTTTGAGATATATGGTATGTCTTACTACAATGTTAAGATCAACAAAAGTTGGAAATTCTTTTTGAGTTTAATTTGTGGATTACTAAATATATTTAATCAATAAATGACGTTTGGAGATAGGATAATGACAATATGTTTGTTGTTCATTTGTCTAAATTTTTTTGTTTTATATAGTGATAGTTTTGGATATATAGAACGTTTGTTTTTGTTAATATGCTAACTTTTAAATTTTTTTCATTGCGGGTTATTATGAACTATTGTTATATTTACTATAGGTTGTATGCACAAAATGAAATAGGTTGAAATTCGGATCTCAATTCATATTCAAATGCATATTTTTAATTATGTTTGGTGTTATGAATTTTGAAACATTATAACTAAAATTCGAATGTACTTTGCTAACAAAATTTAGTTTGAAGAACACAATGCAAATTTGAATCTACACAAAGCACATATTAGACTTGCAACAAATAATACTTTTCCTGTTGATAAATATTATTATTGGTTTTATTTTGATAAATAAATTCATCTGACATTTCCTCTACGTGGCATTTATTTTAATGCTAAAAAAACTTTCTATCTAACAGTCCACTTTTCTTGTATTAGACTATATTGGCAAATTAGAGAGTCAAACGAGAGGAAAAAATTGAAGAAGAAAATTGTGAATTTTCAACACATATTTAATCCATGCAGGATTATTCTTTAAAAAGAGTAGCATTTTTCCATTTCATATTACATTAGTGTACAATTTCATAATTGGTGGCTTGGAATGTAAATTTATTTGTAATAGTATATATATTGAACAATAAAGTGAAGTACTAGAATAATTAATTATTCAAAAATAATACTAGTAATCATGATTGTTTATCTATTGTGTTTAAACAATAACCTTTTCTAAACGCATTCAAACTATTTATTGTTTTTAAATTAGAAAATAGTACTAGTAAAAAGGAATTAGGTGTTGTGCGTGTGGTCAAATTTTCATTGCACCTAACACCGCTACTCTAGAAAAATACATTTGTTTATTTATCTACTACTCCTATATTCTAATTTTTAAATTTGTTACATGATTGTTTTATTTAAACCGACATTTGCGCCGCAATATTTAAAGTCAAACCCAAGGTTTTATGTTTCGAAAACTAGTTGAATTGGTAATATTGTGGGCGAACAAAGATTTAAGATAGTAACTTTATTTTGTTTATAAGTAAATACTTAAAATATAATACTACTAAACGTGTCCTAAAATAGGAAGGAAACAGTAGTGGACACATCAATTTTTATTTGTCAAAGGCAAAAAAAAATGTGTCCACAGCAACAATGAACGATTTATTTGGACACTTTTTCTAAATCAATTGATTATATAATTTAATCGGCTCTCACTATAGGAAGGCGTAACGCCGCCGCGAAGTCGGTGGCTGCGGTGTCCGCCCTATTGTGGATACTCTAATATTTATTAAAAAATAAAAAAATGTGCAGTATTTGAATGGGATATTATAATACATTACTTATTTTTATATACAAATATAATTGTGTTACGAAATATCCGTTACAGATAAGTAACAAAGTAATCATCTAGGGCAACTTTTATAAATATAGTAAATGCTAATTTTCAAAATAATAAAGTAATCATCTAGGGCAACTTTTATAGATATAGTAAATGCTAATTTTCAAAATAATAGATCGGCATTCTCAATAATCCGATCTTTTTATAGTCCTCCATATCAGCATTTTATGGTCATATCTTTTGTGGGTGGACTATAGCCCGTCCTATCTTTTAACAAGCATTTTGTATTTATTTTATAATTTTTTTAATATAATAAAATAACAAATATAAATGAATTTAAGATGACGCATGAAGTACGTCATAACTGATTTTATTAGTGGAGTATTAATTTCAACATGGAGGAAATAAACCAAAAGTTACTTAGTGGGGTGGTTGTGAGTAGTTTCACAATATAAAAAATTGAAGTGGCAAAATGATAAATTGGTTTTATATTATCAAAAATTGATTTGACTAGATTAAGTGAATTGAATTGTTTCGGTGGTTCCTAACTTCCTATGTCGCATGACGGGTTGCCAAAATCTACTAAACCTAAACTTACGTGGAAAAATCGACGATGCCTTTGTACAAAATATAGTCTAGCTATAATTGAAACAGATATTTCCAACGAATATATAATTGATAAAACAAAATTAACAGGATACCAATCTTTGGATTATCCAACAAATTTCAATTGGCATCGATATTAGCTAAGTAATTTAGTCATCCAAATTCAAAATTTGATGTTTACCTACCACCATAGACAATGATATAATTTTCATGTATTGCGTAATAAATGAATTCGGGATGACAATTAACACAAAACGATAATATTCAATATCAAATACTACTAAAATGTAGTTGTGATTTAATATTAAGTATTAAATTAGTGATTTTATTCTTCTTATCAATAAGAATTGGTCATATATATAAGAACAATACGAAAAATTTCAATCATTAAATAACAAGACTAGAATATGAGATTGAAAATATTACATACTATATACTGTAACATTAAAAATACCCCAATAACAAGGTATATCACAAACATTACATTTTCTCAATCATCACATGATCTCAAATTTTGGAAATTAAGTCTGATGTGGCATACTCAAAATTATTCATAAATTTCCTATGTTAAAATCTAGGCCCAACAATACAAGAAAGGCCCAAAGATCCAACGAGAGACCCGCAAAATTCAGACCCGGCCCGGTTAGTGATAAACCCTGCGATTTAGTTAGGGTTTTGTTTCAGTTGTCCACCTGATTCAACTCTGCAATGGGATCCAAAAACAGAGGTATGATAATTTTTTTCGATATTCTTGTTTAATTATGTTATGCCTCAATTGGAATTAACTGAGGTCAAGTGTAATTATTTCAAAAAAATTTTGGATGTTTTCGATTTGCTCAGAGAAAGCTGAATTTGGTATTTTGCAGCTAAGAAGCTGACGGAAAAAAGTGAGGTGAAAAACGGCGTGAAAATGGAGAAGGAAGAAGCTAAAGAGCACATTGGAACCTTGAAAAAACTTCAAGAGAAGGTCCCCCTCATTTCCCCTCTTTTATATTTTGATTGTTAATTTGGTTAATTTGATGAATGTTTTGAAATTCTTTGCATATCTAAGTTGTATGATGTGCTGGAGGTTTAATTTTGTGACGCAGGATCCTGAATTTTATGAATTTTTGAAAGAACATGACAAGGAGCTTTTGGATTTTGATGAAGAGGATTTGGATGTGAGTGAGGAAATTCTGCTCCTTTCTGATATGTGATTATTTGATGAAATTGCTAACTGGAACGATTGTGTTTCGATTGTTTTAGGATAATCTTCAAACTGATGGAGAAGATGAAGATGAAGAAGTTGATGACGATACTGCTGAGTATAGCGATCCTGAAACTGCAACGGAGGAAGAGGCTTCGACTAATGTGATAACTAGTGCAATGGTTGATTCTTGGATCGAAGCAATCCGTTCCGAGTCTAAATTAGCAGCTGTTCGCTCAATTCTGAAGGCGTTCCGGAGTGCTTGCCATTATGGCGATGATAGTGGCGACGACCCTGCAGCTAAGTTTAGCACGATGTCGAGCAGTGTATTCAATAAGATAATGTTGTTTGTCTTGAATGAAATGGATGGGATTCTTCGAGGGATCTTGAAATTCCCATCCTCCGGGGGAAAGGATGAGATGGTTAAGGAACTTATGGCTACAAAGCGATGGAAGAAATACAATCTTTTGGTGAAGTCGTATCTTGGAAATGCTCTGCATACGTTGAACCAAATGACCGATAATGAAATGATTGCATTCATGTTAAGGCGCCTGAGATACTCGTCCGTGTTTTTGGCTGCTTTTCCTGCTCTTTTGAGGAAGTACATTAAGGTTGCGCTTCATTTCTGGGGTACCGGGAGTGGTGCACTGCCGGTTGTCTCGTTTTTGTTTCTGAGAGACTGTTGCATACGCCTTGGCTCTGACTGTCTGGAAGATTGCATCAAAGGGATGTATAAAGCCTATGTCTTAAATTGCCACTTTGTTAATTCAACAAAATTGCAGCATATACAATTTCTTGGTAATTGCTTTGCTGAACTTCTTCGGGTGGACATTCCAGCTGCGTATCAGCATGCTTTTGTTTACATTCGGCAGTTAGTAATGATACTAAAGGAAGCACTCTTTTCTCCAACAAAAAAGAAAAATAACAGTAAAGGGAAGGATGAGCCTTCAAAGAAAGAGAAGGGGAAAGAAGCACGTTCCAGTTCTTCAAATAAGGTATAGTGTTGGGAACATGAATTATAGTATTTTTCTTCATCGTGTCACGGATCACAGAAACTATCGTTCACTCTTGCAGGAAATTTTTCGAAAGGTTTATCAGTGGAAGTTTATAAATTGCCTGGAGCTATGGACTGGAGTTGTTTGTGCATATAGCGATGAAGCTGATTTGAAACCACTTGCATATCCATTGACACAGATCATAACTGGGGTAGCTCGTTTAGTTCCCTCAGCTTGTTATTTTCCACTTAGATTGCGTTGTGTAAGAATGCTCAACCGAATCAGTGCATCAACGGGTTCATTTATTCCTGTATCTCTACTTCTGCTGGACTCGCTAGAGTTTAAAGAATTGCGTAAACCTCCTACAGGGGGAGTAGGCAAAGCTGTTGATTTTAACTCGATCCTAAAGGTAATAAAAGTGGTTATCATCCATATTTCGTGATATGATACAGCCTTTAATGAGAAAATCTGGATTTGTCTGCAACAGGTTAGCAAATCCACCTTGAAGACCCGAGCATTTCAGGAGGCCTGTGTTTTCTCTGTGGTCGAGGAACTCACCGAGCATCTTGCTCAGTGGAGTTACTCTATTGCGTTCTTGGAATTGTCTTTCATTCCTGGTGTCCGGTTGCGAAACTTCACTAAGTCCACAAAGGTTGATAGGTTTCGTAAAGAAATTAGGCGTCTCACTCGCCAGGTTTGTCATACGTCCCTTGAGACCACTTCTTCCATTTTGCATTTTCAAATAACAAATAAATTTTGAACTTTATGATCTCTCCTATAAAACATAAACAGCCTTCTTTCCTTTGGCTACACGAATAGTTGTAGAAATTACACAGAAAGAAATTTATTCATGCTGTAACAGCTGAACGTTCTTCTGGTTGGACTAATCTCTGTGCTGTCATCTGCCACACAGATTGATGCGAATTCCGATTTTGTGAATAAGAAGCGAACGACAGTCGCACTCTTGCCAAATGACACTGCGGCAGAATCTTTCCTTGAGGTTTGAACTTATGTGGTCTCCCATTTCCTTCCCTTACAAAAGATTTTCCTGTTGTTCGATCTATTTGTTGCCGTCAAGCAAGTCTCGACTGCAAATTGTTGCTTAGCTTGTTAATTTATGTTTTGCTGATATATAATTTAATTAACTGAAACATCTTGTATAGGTTATCAGCCTATGTTCATCTTGTTTATCTGTTTTCTTGTTTTCCACCAATTTTACCAGGACCTGAAAACCTCAGGCACGAGCCCCCTGTCCCAGTATGCTGCCACACTACGCCAGAGAGCCCAGGAAAGGAGCGGCGCTTTGACTGAATCCAGGTAAATCACATATACCTTTTATCGTGTTATTCTACTAAATCTCGAGGTTTTGTATCTATGCTGAGAGATGCATTTTTTGGCCAGTGTGCTCATTGGAGATAAATCATCCAAATTCGGGAGCAAGATATCAAGTGACGATGATGAGCATGATGATTCTGACATGGAAGAAAATGCCAGTGCTATGCTCTCTGATCACTATTCCAAGTACATTTCTCTCTCTCTCTCTCTCTCTCAAATAAAGGAAAAGAAGGATGTACTATAATATATTTGTTTGGTGTATTAGGCAACAGAAAAGTGTCGACAAGAAGAGAAGTACTACTAAGCACACAGAAGATATGGCTTTGGATGAAGATATCGTTGAGGACTTGGTTCTCAGCTCTGATGAAGATGCTCCGTTGAGTGACAGTCCCGATGAAGATGACAATGATGATGAGCCTGAAGATGACCAGCAGGAACGGAGCAGCAGCAAGAAACGGAAACATGGTGTGGATATGCACAAAGGGAAGCAAAACGGTGGAAATAGAAAGTCGAAGAAGAGGAGGAAGACACACGGTAGGTAAAACATACATCATCGTTGCAGATGTTTGGATGTTTTTGGAGAAGAAGAAATCTGAATTAAACTAATATCGAAAATGCATTCGATTATGAATGTGGTTTGTGTTTTGGAGGGAGTTGGTAAGCAAATGTTTTTTGAATGTGATCAAACAGAACTAGTTGTGTAGTACTCAATATTGATTATGGATTTTGAGATTTTAGGAGATTTTGTAAATAGGATTGGATGAATAGAGCTGTGTCCAATTCTATATGATTTAATTGTATCAAAAAATTGATAGATTTGTAGAAAATCAGTTTTGAGTTTGCATGTGTTTCTGATTTATATGTATGTATATTGTTTTAAACTAAATGCATTAAACTATTATCAAAATATCAAAATATATTTCTATTCCTCACAAATCATGTTAGATTAGAGGTATTTCTTATATTCATTAAGTTTATTTCCGGTGTTACCTGTCGTACCATAAAAAAAAGAGAGAAAGTAATCCTCCGAAAATTATTAGTCCTATTGCTTGAAGATGAGATTTATGCAACTATTATCAAAATTCTAAATATATCTATTATCCATTCCACATGCAGTCACATCATGTTTAAATGATCCAAATGAAAAAAACAAAAACTGTGAACCAAAATCGAAAAAGAAGCTATACAATGCAGGGAGGATTTTAGATTGAACTTTCTTGAATCTAAACAAATCGTTTATTCTCTCAAGAAAAAAGAAAAAAAAAACTCAATAGTATTACAAAGAGCTGTGGAAATCGTCTGATCAAAAAGCAGCAATACTCTCAAACATCATATAGCAAGAACGACGTCGCTTCACGTACGCATCACTGCGCCGTCACGGCTGACGTACGCCTATCTCGCTGTCACGGCCAACCGGTGTTGTCCGGTGACAGCCTCTCGGAGCTGGTGATATCCGCTGCGATAGTGCTCGATCGAGAAGCAGAGTTGCCTTATCGCCTCCCGTTTCTCCTCTGCCCCTTGGAGAATCGCCTCTTGCTTCCTCTCCACGTCGATCTCGAGCTCCGCGACTCTCGAGCGCAGATCCTCCGCGGACTTACGGGCCTCCTCCACGTTAATAATGAGCTGGACGTGCTGCAGATGCAGCTCGTGCAGATGCTCGTCTCTCGAGCTGATCTCTGCACCGAGCGCGGCGACCTTGGCGTTCAGCTCGTCCCTGGCAGCCTCCAACGTGTCGTGCTTCACCTTCCACGCGTCGAGGTTTCTATTGAGCTCTTCGACGCAGTTGTCTCTCTCGGCAATGTCGGCTTTTAGCAGCTCGATCTGAGCTCCGAGCACGGCCTCTGCCTCGTCTTTGGCGGACTTCACTCGCCTCAAGTCATCTTCCAACGATTGGCATCGTAGATCGATTTCCTTGAGGCTATCCTCCAAATACGCCCGTTCTTTCGTCATCCGCGTCATCTCCGCTTGAAGGTGCTCGTTTTCTTCGGCTAGGGCCTTGTTCGCGTTCCCTATCGACTCCTTCAGCCCCCGGATTTCCTGATCGCGTTCGGAGAGATTCGTCTTGTACCTCACTATGCGGTCCTGTAGCCTTGCAGCGTCGCGTTTCTCTCGCTCGACTTTGTTTTTCCAGACCGCGACCTCCTTCTGTGCCGATTTCAGCTGATCCTGGAGATTCTGCACGGACGAGCCCTTGCTCGTGAGCTCCCGCCTTAGGCTCGCTACTTCTTCTTCCGACTCACGAAGCTTCTTCTCCGCACTTCTAAGCTCCTGCTCGAGTCTCCGAATTTTATGCTCCAACCCGACTTCGCCTTCCGAGCCAACGTTGTTTTCTTGAAGCTCGCTCTCCTGATCTTGCTCCAACACTATGCCCGATTCTTGCGTTTCCGACTCTTTCTCTACCACGACTCCACTAGAAAGGACGTCGTCCGAATCTCCAAGAGATTCGTACTTTTGAAGCTCGATCTTGAGGCGCGTTATTTCTTCTTTCGACGCTTCCATACTCTCTTTCGCAACTCTCAACTCGTCTTCGTACGCTGATAATTTCGCTAGATTGATCTCGGAACACTCATGGCTGCACTGCTTACCATTGGAGATCTCTTCCATCTGCACACGAAGCTTCTCTCTCACCTCGTGAAGCTCAGCTTCGAGCTCGACAACCCTCCTCCGCGACCCCACCTCCTCGCTGTTGCTCTGCGTGCTGGAGTAGTTATTGACGGAGGAATCATCCGACTCCGATTCAGAATCCAGCGTCGAAGACTCGTCACCTTCCTTGCTATTCAAGTCCGAGCCACTTCCGTTGCTCCCGAGAAAAAACTCGAATCCAGCAGCACGAGGTCCGGATTTGGTGCGAGCGGGCTTTGTGTCAGGCGAGGGCCCGGTCGAAGGTGGCTCAGAACCTACATCAGAGACCCCGGAGCCCTGAGAACGAAGATCCGAGGGAATGTTCTTCTTGAGCTCACCCGTCACGTGATCATACCGCTCAGCCAACGCACGATACATTCGATAAAACTCCTCAACGAGACTGACCAACTCGGGCCGCTTCTTGAAATACAATTCAGCCTTCTTCGCAAAGGAATCGGCATCCTCTTCTATCAGTTTCAACATCCTCTTCACATTTGCATCCATGTCTGAAACCAACAAAAATCATTCTCATCATTTCATTCGCTCGATATAGTCAATAATAGAGGTTTGCAATGACATGATTCCTCGAGCAAGCAACAACTTACCGTCGAGATTTTCTTGAAGCCACTTCGAGTTCTTAGGACTGACGTGGCTATCCCACCACCACGAGTGAGACTTCTTCGACTCCATCCTCTTCATTTTGTTTAACTTCACCTATAAAAAGGGCAACGGAGACCGCCTTATGCAATAGCAAAACACAAACATGTGAAAGTAAAACAATACCAAACGATACTCCAATTTTCTTCACCAATTCGCGTTTCGTTTCAAACCCCTCATCGGATGGAATTCTCAAACAAAAACTAGCCCCACGTGAGATTTAACTAACAAAGACGGAAACTTTCCCAAAACTAGCCTACTCGACTTAAATTCTCGAACAAAAAGTGTATTTAGCCGGTTACTTACGAGTGATGAAGCCATGACCCGAGCTCAATATCCGATCCAAACACCAGGGCAGCACACGAACCCAATCAGCTGCACATACAACAATGGATGACAAAATCAGCACACATATTCTACGACAAAACATGGAATCAAAACGGTACACACAAACTGCATTCATCTCATTACACCATACGTTTCTTGAATCCACAACAAAGATATCAATTATCACAAACACAGATTTCTCAGCAAAAAAACAACACGAAATGGATCACCAAAGCATAAACACAAACACACATATTCTACGACAAAATATGGAATCAGAATGGTACATACAAGCTTCATTCATCTCATAACACCATACGTTTATTGAATCTATCAACAACAAAGATATCATCACAAACACCGATTTCTCAGCAAAAACAACACGATCACCTAAGCAACGCTGCAAGAGAAATCACAGCCATCGCAGCAAATCTTGGTCACACAGTCTACCATCCCCCAAAACCACACGAAATGGATCTCTAATGTCTAAACCATCAACACAAACACACACATTAACAATGAATGGAAGAATTTACAATGCAGCAAACAGCACTCATCTCATAACAACATACATTTCTTGAATCCACAACAAAGATATCATCACAAACACGGATTTCCCAGCAAAAAACGACACGAACACCTACCTAAACTACGCTGCAAGAGGAATCACAGCCATTGCAGCAAATCTTGAATCTACAATGCAGTAACTAGTGAGGCTAAAGACAAGGGCGAGGGCGAAGACGAAGACTAAGCCAAATAGGAGCTTTGAACATTAGCACAACTGTAATCTCCCACAAAACAGCTATACATCCACACAATCTTCATACCATAGCCTTGACCAACTCCTTTATTAAAACATGATTATCATTTTTTATTATTTCATCAATTGAATAAGAGATTTAACATGACAAGCCACGATCTTTCACAGGGGGCAGAAATGGAAGGACCTTTGCCCCCCTTGTGCAATTAATTATTGAATAAAGATACCAATTTTATCCATTTATTTAAAATCAAGAGAGAGGTGTGGCCCAACAACACGAAAATCAGTAGACAATGCCGCAGTTTACATGTGGGAGAATTTAATGGAGATAGAGTGAGATAAAAGAAAATTCAGCTCCCAAATGTAGAATCTCAAAATTGGGCCAAATTCAATCAAATCAAGAAACAATTTCACTTCTAAACATGGAAAATCAAATCAAGACATGTTCACACCGACCAAGAAATACAATTCAAGATTTATATATACCTCAAATCAGGGGAAGGTTGAGAGGAAGAAGACAAAGGAGAAGTAGAAAAGAACTTTTAAGGGTATGGAAAAGCAAAGAAAGGATTTTTATGAGGAAGACGCCATCTTTAATTCAAACCACAAATGCCCCAAAAAACAAGATTTGAGATAGTGGGAAAAGAAAGGAAAGCATAACAAAATGTCTCACCTTTTCACTGTTTCTTGAAGAGCTATAAAGAATTGGAAAATTTTAGAGAGAGAGAAGGCGGCAAAACCTATGAAAGAGAACAAAATTTGTGAAGCTCCAGCAAGAGAGACAGATGTTGTGTATGAAAAATGTGGAGATTCCTTGTATTTTAGCCTTTAGCTGTAGGTGTGGAAGTGCACTGTGTGTTTATATCTATCTATATTTCTATCTAGAGAGAGAGAGAGACGTGTAAGAAGTTTTCATCACATGTAGACTGGTAGTAAGTCAAAGCTTTATAACATCATATTTATTCATTTCATTTCAATTCAACTCTTTTGAGACAAAATTGAATCATAAAATTTGATGTTAGATTGTAAATTGTTTTAGAAATTTATGGAATAATACTAATTATTATGGAGAGATGGGATTGGGAAAAAGAAGCATTTGGCATGATTTGAGGAGCGTCCAACAATTTTGAATATTTTTAATAGTAATTTGGATTATCTAAAAAAGCACTACTCCTATTATTTAAATTTGACTTGGTCTTGCAAAGTGGAGTATTTTATTATTATAATTGGTATGATTTATTAAGTACTAGTTTGAAAACAAAGTGTAGATTACGCGAGGATTAAAGGATAGTACGTTTGTAATAAATGTGTTTGAATTAATACTTTTATTCTCTTAATTGTAATATTCCTATTAAATTGTGAATCGTCCGAATTTGATTTCACTTTTGAAAATGTAAATATATGTGAAATGGAATAAGTCATTGTGAAATTTATTCAAATAAAATAAAATTTTAAAAAGGGAAAAGAAGCATTCCTACCACGTTGTGGGTTCCAATTGCTTAGTTCTTAAAAAATATGTATTCTCGCTAGTTCATAGTTTGGAAACATCTACTTTGGCCTTTTCTTTTTTGTCCATTTGAACTTAGAATTGCATTTTTGTAATTTTGTTTAAATTTTTTAAAGTTAAAATGTTTAATGATCTATATAGATGGACGCACATTCTTTATGTGTTCTTTGTTTTTTTTTTTTATAACCACAAAGTGCAAACCAAACCTAAATATTTTATTCCCTGTGTCCACTTTTGCTCTCTCTTTGTTGCTAGTATATTTCAAATTGTATAACAAAATGCATAAATCTTGTGCTTATAAATCTTGAGCTTATAAATCTTGATAATACTCCTACTACCATTAATTGTTTCAATAATTATTAAGAAAAGAAAATAGTGTTGACTAAGTGATTAAAAAGGTATTTTAGTTGTATGCATGATTTCAACTTTGAATTAATGTGCAGTTTATTAGTAACTAGATGAGAAGCTGGTAGAGGGAGCCATCAACATGAGAATTTGATTTATTTAATTATTAAAAAGTAGATTATAAAAGTAAACTCAACAATAATTTAATAATGGAACTATAAATTCAATTTTTACTAATCATTTTTGCATATAGATATTTGACGTGGGAACAAAAATATATAGTTACGGACAATTTTAATTTTAAAAAAAAGATAATTATCATTTCAAGAACTAATTTATTGAGCTTCTCTATATATACGTCTTAAACATTAATTATTTATTTGAAGTACAAAAGTATAATTTTTTTTTTCGTATTTCAATTTAATCCACCATTGTGATTTGTGCATATTTGATGAAGGGTAAATGATTAATTTCAGGGTATTTTTTTATGTCAAACATAAAAGATAATATTTTTAAAAAATGCTTCAACGAATTGACATGTATCCAAAGCCGACCTATATTGGTTGCTCATTCAACGATCATTGACTTTATTTCATTGACTTAATTTATTTTCTACTGATTATAGCATATCATAACGTCATGCGTTTTAATGCAAGATTTTGATTATCAGTTTGAAATAATTCATCAATCATAAATGACAACCATAGCTTTTTTGGCAAAACAAATTTCACAAAACCATAAAATGGGACTCAGGTATAAAGCCAATATTCATTTAAAAGTTTTCACAACACAAACAAAAACAAATTACTAAAGAGAAATTAATAATAGAAAGATATTGATTTAGGTGAGATCCGAATTAGTACCTCACAATCTACAAATTAATAATGCCACCTAAGTTTCATTCAAATATAACTAGCGTAAGGCGGTGAAATAATGTTATTATTTAAAGAAGGTTTAGTAAAATAGACGATGAGAAAATATTCTATCATTTTCAAGATAGATTAAGGGATACTGCACCTGAGAAATAATATATATATTATCATTCTCAATTTCTCATTATCTGATGACAGCTAAACCATTTTTTATTTAGTCGAATACTATATTTTTATAATTCCAGAGTAACATTTGCTAATTGCGCGTATCCATGACTATAGTGTGAAATCTCAATATAATGATTAATGAATAAGAGGTATGACTGTTGAAATTCGAAATCACACCTTAGATTTATCATATTTTTCTATATCATCATGGAATATAGCCTAGTCATTTGCATGCCTTGAAAAATAGCCTAGTGTTTAATTGTATAGTTTTTTAATAGTTAGACTTAGAGGAATTTTAATTAGTCGAGACTTGTGAAATAGTTGAAGTATTTTATATTGGGCCAGCTTTAGTTTATGTACATTAGTCGGATTTAAATAGGGTCCATTGGGCCGAAGCCCGACGCAAATCAACTATACTTAGTGCATAAAGTATAGATATTCTATAAGTGGAAGGTAATGTTATTTTTACAAAAAAAATTTACCGTAAGAACATATAATCATTTTTGAATATTCAATCATAAAGATCTACAATGGATGAACCTCTTTATTAGTAGAAGAGTGTAGGTGTACCCGTGTAGTGCCATGGTCCGAATCCAGTAAAAGTCAGACAATATATGTACCATTTTAGACTACTTGTGTACTTATAGTATATTCTTTCTTTTACAAATAATTGCAACTCTACCTAAGATGACAACATATTCCATCGGTTTCATCAACTCTTTCTAACCTTGCACATACCTAGTTATTGTTTATGTCGCAAATTTCTATGTATTCCAAGTATATCCCATTTTCAGTTGTAATCTCGTTGTTTTCTCATTCCTATATATGTATGTATACATGAGCACATGCTACAACCCCCTTAAAGCGTGCAAGAGTTCAACCACCATGAAAATGGCAAGTGATCGCCAACGGCAGTTTCTCGGCGGCGCTATTCTTTTCATTGCGTTTTTCCTTACACACGCCACAGCTATAGAGAGTAAATCCTCTCTCTCTCTCTCTCTCTCTCACACACACACACACATTAAGAGGATTTTATTAAGAGGATTTTATTAAGAGGATTTTATTGTCACCCTCAATTTCAAATTTTGATTTTCAGTGTAGTTTACAAATTAGAATGAAATTGGAGAAAAAAGGAAGAGTATTCTAAGAAATCATGGCAAGATTAAATCTCATGATTAAATTTGTATCATGTTTGGTTCATAAGATTGAACCATACAACTTAAATCCTAGATAGATAGTCTTATGATAATTAGTAATGACAACCAAACGCCACTTACGTGAATATAAATGAGATGGTGAATCAAACCTACCTATTTTATTTCTTGATTCAATAAAAACTCAAGAGTGGGAATATCATTTCTCTTTGGCATATTCATAAAGTTTTGAAAACTCCCAAACAAACTGTTGAACACGGGGATCGAATCAAACGGACATGACCAATTTTTTAAAACCTCTCCAAAAATAATTTTAACTTATGTCTAATTAAATTTGATCTGGTTACAGACAAAAAGTACCCAGCTGGTAATCAGAATCTAAATCCTACCCAGGCTTGGAGGAGTTCCGAATATTGCCTCCAGAATGTAAGTCTGTCTTTGCAAAATTTCACAATTACGAGAATCACACATATAGTTTATTCGTGGGCTATCCAGGTCTCGGCTATATGCAAAACGGGCTTTGGCACGAAGAACTACAGCCTGACCTACAAGGGGTGGCTGAACGTCACCGCAGAGGAAGGGCCCAGATTCTGTGAGGCAGGTGGCTGCGCTGACCACACGAGGTCAGTGCTACTCTGCCTCAAACATGTCAAGAGAGACTACTGGTTTGCCAACGCTGCAACTGTGCAAGATCTCTACGACACCATAGATGCCGGCTGCAAGAACGGTGGCTCAGGTACAACACGACCGACCATTTCACATTGACAGAGACAGATATTTCAAGTATCTAATTTGGACTCATTTTCTTGCCTATAGGTTTTACTGGAATCAGCAAGTATGGTTCTCATTGGAAGGTTAAAACCCCATAAACCCCGTCCTAGCAAAAACAGTTGCATCGGCTGTTTATTGCCCTTTTTCAACATAGATTGATAGTAGATATGTGTAATAAAAGAACGCATGAATGTGTTTCCTGTATTCAGATTTCAGATACGAATACCAAGATCACTAATAATATATATAGCTATTTCTTGCTATTAGATTGAGAGTTGAGACCAAAAAAAGCATTTTTGATCAGATGTCGAATACTTGTATTCACAAATTCGGAAATGGAGTACTGCATACACAAACAACCATCAAGAGTTAACCAGTTAAGGACAAAATACCATACCAAACACTGCTTTATTTTCTGGATTAACCATAGACGATGAGGCCTAGCCGGGTTGATTGTTCAGTTTATCCCATGGCATACTTCTGGGTCCAGCTACGAGCAGTAGTCTCGTATTTGCTCCTGTCTGTCTTGTACATATGAGCGATTTCAGGAACCAGTGGGTCATCAGGGTTTGGGTCAGTCAACAGAGAGCAGATTGACAGCAGGACCTAACAAAAAACACGGACACAAATAAGGAAGATGATAACGACATGATAGCTCGAGTAATGGAAATGTACACAGTACACACAACATAAAAGCATCAAGAGAGTAACATCATGAATCTTATGCATAGAATGGCCCCGATAAACAGATGGATCTTTTCCTTGCCAGTTTTCAGAAAGTAAGGCCATCATTGACCAAGCTAGAGAGACGGAAATGTCCCAGCATTCAAGAACTCAACCAAAAGTAGAAAACCATAGATAACTCATTTTTGTCAATAATAAACATCAGATCAGAGTTTTAAATCTCATGAAAGCCTTCGAAAAAAGATCCAGCAAGAGAGAAATACGAGTTGCTTAATACCTTAGAAACAGTCAAGGCTGGACTCCACTGTTCCTTCAGAATATCAAGGCAAATGCTTCCATTGCTGTTGATATTAGGGTGAAATACCTTCGTCCTAAAAGCAACCTGTATTAGCAGACAGAGGATCATTTTTAGAGGATCATTGTACAACAAACACACAATCAGTAATTGAATACTAACATATCAGATAATATATATAAATCTGGCAATTGCACTACTTTACCAGAGGAAAACAATTCCTGTGTTTATTATGCCTGCCTTTTGCAACTACAACAATAAATGCTTAGCAATAGAGTTGGAGACCAGTAAATTTGAAGCTCTCTTGGGGCATTGTGAGTTCGTAACATACCTTTGGTGGCTTAAAAGGATAATCAGGAGGGAAATGGATCGAGACCAAAAATACACCTCCAGCATAAGGGCTATCAGTAGGCCCCATTATCGTTGCCTGCCAATGGAACATATCTTCCGCAACAGGACCTACATTTTAATAAATTGAGGATCAGATATAGATCTCGAACATAACGGATCATGAGCATATATAACTCAACATGGAAAAGTATGAACAAGGCTCATAGAAAAAGCAAAAACTATCCATTAAATATAGTACTACTTCGTAAACTAGTAATACATACAGATCCTACCACAATTGCATGTGAACAGATAGTAGTGAAATCTACTCCCTGCTTAGCTACCTAACACGATCTCGTTGGAAAATTATTGAAGAAACATCCACGTCGATCAAATTTTGAAATCTAAGAACAAAAACATACACAGCCTACAAGCATCCTAGCAAGCAAATTCAATCAATTGAGGACTACCTAAATATCTGGCAGCTCATTATAAGCACTCAAGCAAACATTCGATCGAATCGAACCAACTTATTTCTGCCGACTCATATAAGTTCATCAAACCCCCATGATCATTTGGTCATTCACAACCGAGATTGTAACCTAATTTCTACCATACACCTCCGGAAATCACTAGACGACACTCAATTTCAGAATTAAAACGCAAAACGAGTAAATAATTTCCAAACAATAATCCAGATAACAGTGTTTTTAACTAATTGAGGGAAAAGCGTGAAGATACCGGCGCTGCAAGACGTCGGAGGGTCCTTCTGCAAATCCTTGAGCTCCTTCAGTATCCTCTTCGACGCCATCAGGAATCCTTCTCGCCTTCACGGCAAAGCGCCTAATCTAACAAAACAGAAACGAAAAAATAAAAATTTAAAAAAAGGGAAAACCAAAACCCTAACAATGAAATCGGGGAGATCCAAAACCCATGACCACAATCCAACAAATTCAAACAGAGAATCACCAAAAATTATAGAACGAGAGCTAATTCGGGTGAAAATCAGAAGGCGGTAAGCAATACCTGATCCAGAAAATATGCGATTAAGCAGAAGAACAGTTTGGGAGCTAGAATGGAGAAGGGTGGTGGCAGTAGAAAAGTGTGTATTTATAGCAGATGACACATGATTACTGTGGTGCCTATATTTTGGAATATTTAAAATCAAGAAAAAACATTTATGTGATGTAATATTAGAATTGATTTATCACATAATAATTATAATAAAATAGGCATACATTCATATGCATATTATTATAAAACTTATTCTAGTAATTATTTATGTGATGTAAAATTAAAAGTAACTTATAAGTTTAATATATATAAATCACCAATATTTTCAGGAGTAACGTTTTGATTGACCTAAGTTATATGGAATTCACATTTTTACAAAGTTTACCATTTGGCGTATAGAAATGTGAGAGATATTTAACAAGAATTATGGAGAAAGTGGTCACGTTTGCTATAAGAAAGCCCATTTACACACATAAACACCGTATTTTTAGGCTTTTCTTCTTTCATTTATTCAAGTAAAAATCTATATTCACCAAATCCATCACATTCTTGGTATGATGTATTTATTGCTTGTATGGTAAACATATCAAAGATATAAATAACAAATAAGAAGTTCTTCACTTCCTATAGCGTGTCACTGCATCAATGAAATCCAAGCACAAGACTCAATCTCAACAAACCACACAAACACAAAACATGGCTAAAAAATCAATAAAAACTTGGCCCGACTTCCTCGGTAGGCACAACGGGTTCGGGCCGGGCCCACAATGACTCAAAAGCTCTAATAACGATCGATTAGAATGAAGTCATCGTCATCAATCACCTTGACATATTTCTTTCCAACAAAATTCTCCCTTCCAATCTCATTGACTATGTTCACAAACTCCACCCTCTTGGCTAAAGGAAGGGGCACATACGGCAACCGGAAAACCGGCCTCACCACCCCGAGCTGAGCTAGGGCTGTGTTTAGCCCGATCGGGTTAGGTTCCACAAAAAGCCACTCGATCAGAGGCATAAGTTTTGCATTCAGTGATGAGTTCTTTCCGGCAAACATCAGATCCCTCATCAGACCAGGAACCAAGTTGCTCACAACTGAGATTACTCCGGTAGCCCCATGATCCCATCTCGAGTCATGGCATTCATCATCGTTCCCACTCCACACAACCACCCCGTTGCTCGTGTAATGCTCCACTCTGTTGTGTCCAACACATTCCTTGACACCAGCCAAGTTGGGACTCTTTGCTATCTCCTTGATCACATGGGGGGGAATGTCTTGGCCCGTCCTGGACGGCACGTTGTACACGATCGTGGGGCCCATGGGAAGCACGTTACTGAAGTGAGAGATCAAACCATCCAAGGAGGTCTTACCGTAGTAGGGATTGATGTGAAGGGCTGCATGCATCCCAACGGCGAAGCCCTGTTCAGTAGCATGGATTGCTTCCCGAGTCGAGTTGCTTCCTGTGTTGCCGATTACTTTGATGGATCCACCATAACAGTTCACCGTGTGGCCGATGAGCATGATGTGCTCATCCCAGCTCATCAGCTGGCCTTCGCCAGTCGTGCCTCCAACGATCACACCCTCTACACCATCCTTGATCTGCTCATTCATCAAGGCATCGTAAGCCTCGAGGTCGAATCTACCATCCGGCAAATAAGGTGTTTTGATGGCGGTGATCAACCTAAGCGACTTTATGTCATCAACATTAGTCCTGCAAGTGGAAAGTTGACATCTTGCTTCAACATTGACATCAGTATAAAATCTTTATACCGAAAAAAGTTCAAGAACTGCGATGAAAAAGTTAATTAAAGAGGAAACCTGTTTTTAACTTCATAACTACGCATTGGAAGATGAAAATTGGGGATTACAGCTGCTCTAGGTGAGATCCATTTTGGGATCCTTCCTGCATCATAGTAGTAAAAACTGGCATCAATACCACGCGACATCATTCCTCCTCAAAGAAATCGAGCAGAGCTACGAGAAAATCACGTTATCTATCCGAATAAAACACAACTACATCTAAAAGCATCAACTTCTGGGAGATTGTATGTGTCTTTGCATTTTTTTGGCATTGAATGGGCCATTTCACGAGCTGCATTCTTCCTAACCAAGCTGCATTCTTCCTAACATATCTCTTCGAAAGCAAAACGTATCTAAGTGATCAAAACCTCCCTTAAAAAGGCCAATTTGAGGTTTGAACAGTACTTCCCCAACATAATTTCATTTCCTTCAATTAATTCATAGTATTATGTCATTATGTTTCCAGTTCAACCATTAATTTTTGTATATTCATACAAGCCAAAAGAAACAGGATGGAAAAACAAGATAAACAATGTGACTTGTTGACAAAGTAGGAATTAAAAACTAAAATAACAACAAATGGCAATATTAGATTCAGTATATGAATCTTCTTTCAGCACCAAAAAAATGGAGTGTGAATCTAAAAAAACTCTTCAAAGCGACAGTTATATACGGATTGCACCATTATTGAGAAGGATAGTAATAATACTATCAGTAAAATGGTGTACCTCGATGGTTAGCATTGAGAGAATAGCATCCGATAGCCGACGCCATTACAGTAAATTTGTGAGGATAATTGGCGGTTGATATGAAGAAAATGATAGCTGCGATTGATATGAGGAATAAAACGCGATTTCACTTGATTCGCCGGGAGCGCGCGGTGGCTGTAGCTCCGAATCCTAGGGGATAATTTGCGCTTTGAGAGGAGCAGCGCAGCTGCATTGCAGTTTATTTGAAATCAGCTGAAGCAGTCGTTCCACGTGGTTTAACTTGCGAGAGAGCGGCGGCGGAGGAGCGGTGGAGGCGGCGAGATTTTGATTGGTAGGAGGAGAATGGTAGGGTTTTAAACTTATAATGATTTTATATTACTATATTTTTAAACAGATAAATATTCCAGTACTACTCCTAGCACTTGTGTGATAAGAAAGATGAGATATTCAAGATTTGTTAAATAAGATAAGAAATACGGGCTTCGTGACAAGATAAGCTCGGATGAAAATTTTTTGTTGTTGTTATGTAGACAAGAAATTATCTAGATTTTGTATTAATAAATCATAATAAATGAGGTAGAAATGCTATCCGACCAATTTTGTGAGAAACATATCTTTGTATTTTAAGAAAAAATTTGCGGGCTCGGATGGGCCATAGAGAAAACCACGGGCTGACATAATAGGTTAACTATGATATCAAACACTTATAAATAATCATATAAGTATCTATGTCTAGGCATTACTAACTTATCAAACGGATCCCTAGTATTTATTTCGGCACACCACCTACATAACTAGATAATGGCTTTATTTTTATATAATATAAATAATTAGAAATTAGAAATAAGGGTAAAAACGTACGTGATCGACCCAAAAATCGAACGAACGTCACAACCTCAAATCACTGATCGAATCAGCCCATAATGTCATTGACTCTTATCGTACGTTGTGATTACTACTACTGTTGCCTCATCACCCGCCTCCTTCAGTCGACAATAATGCCCGTAGCCACCATGAAGGCGAGCTAGGGGATCGTGAGCATAGGCGGAGACACACGTAAGGGCCGAGAAGAAATTTGGCTATAATGAGTATAAAAAAAGTTAAAGAATAGAGGTATTTGGCCACAAAAGATTATTCAATAGAAAAAGAAAATAACAAGATATAATTTTAATATTTGTATTAATATTTTGAGGAAAAAATAGTAGAAAAAAAAAGATAATTAATCGTTCTCACAAAATGATCAAGTTTTACTATTCGGTTGGATGTACTATATTGATCTTATAGATTTATTATGGATATCAAACATATATCTCCTAATTATCAATAACTCCGCTAATACACATTTGTGTCATTATTCATTTTGAGTATGTGCTCGCAAGCTCACCTCGCATTTGCCCGAGAACATCATCCTCAGAATCGTAACCGTATAATCGACCAAACTTAGTAATTTTAATTAAAATTAAATCCATTTTTTCATTAGTTAAAATATACTAGGACTTTCTCAATGCATATAAATATTCTCCTCCACACACACACACACACAAAATCCAAGATACACAAAAATCCCACTCCATAGCCGCCCCTCGACGAAGCTTTGGATCATCCAAACTCCATCGCCATCTCCGCCGCTCTCTCTATATACATACATATCTCCGCCACCATGTCTTCCTCCGCCCACCAATGGCTTCCCCACTCCTCCCCGCTCTCCTCCTCCTCTCCCTCTCCTCCCACCCCGCGCCGCCCTGCTCTTCCCACCAGTTCTCCACCAACAAAACCTACCCCTTCTGCGCCGACCTCCCCGCCCTCGGTGCCTCCCTCCACTGGGCCTACGACCCGGCCCAGGCCGCCCTCTCCCTCGCCTTCGTCGCCCCTCCGCCCGGGCCCAAGGGGTGGATCTCCTGGGCCATCAACCCCTCAGGCTCCGGCATGAGGGGCTCTCAGGCCCTCGCCGCTTTCAAGGGCGCCGGGGGCGGGATGGCGGTCAAGACGTTCAACGTCTCCGACTACGCACTGGCGGCGCCGACCGACGCCCTGTGGTTCGCGGTGAATGAGACGGCGGCGGAGTTCGATGGAGGGGTGATGACTCTGTTTGCGAGGCTGGTGCTTCCGGAGAAGGGGATCGCGGTGGTGAACCACGTGTGGCAGGTGGGGGGCGAGGTCGAGGGGGAGACGCCGCTCGAGCACGCGTCCAACCCGGATAATTTGATGGCCAAAGGGAGACTTGATTTGGTGAGGGGGACCGCGGCTTCCGCTGGAGCCGACAGTGGCAATGAGAGGAGGAGTAGAAACAGAAATGTGAGTTTTTAGTATGATGCACGGTTCAATTAATTTTCTTTTTCTTTGATTTTCTTTGACAGAATAGAGGGAATTTTTTCGCAATGAAAAAAATTGAGTAGATTTACAAGTTATACATATGATCTCACTTTAATATGGAATATACTAGAAGTTCAATTGGGAGATTGAATGAGTTGTGACATTATGAATGTTGGTTTCAGATCCATGGGTTGCTAAATGTTATTAGCTGGGGCTTTATGTTTCCGGCGGGTATCGTGATAGCTAGGTATTTGCGCGTATTTCCGTCAGCCAATCCGGCATGGTTCTACCTCCATGTTTCTTGCCAAGTTTCGGCCTATGCCATCGGGGTGGCCGGTTGGGGCACAGGCCTCAAGCTTGGTGGTGAATCGAAAGGCATCACACATTCTTTCCATCGCAATATCGGCATTACCCTATTTGCCCTAGCTACTCTACAGGTAATTCCTCAATGCTTGTTTATTAGAAAACGGACATGTAATTAAGGACTTTAATCGTGCTCGTTTTGCAGATGTTTGCATTAGTTTTGAGACCAAAAAAAGACCACAAGTATAGATCATATTGGAACATATATCACCACGTAATCGGATACACGATAGTTGCGCTCGGCATCACCAATGTGTTCAAAGGCTTTGACATATTGAAGCCTCAAGAAAAATGGAGAACTACATACATTGTGGTGATTGCCGTTTTAGGAGGAATTGCTATGCTATTGGAAGCAATCACTTGGATTGTTGTTCTACGTAGGAGAAAGCAAACTAGGAAATAATAAAAAGAAAAAGTTTCTTCGTTTCTTCATTTTGGTGAAATTCCACAATTAATATTAATTGCATTTCTAGTTGAAGCTAACTTAATTTTATAAATATTCATATATGTTATTTCGCATGGATACACACATTGTACCCTCTTTTATAAACTTTAAAACATTTTCTTGTTTCCTCCCATTCCCAATAATTGGCTGGTGACACGTTGTATTGCTGATTGGATAGTTTGTAACGACAAACATTCTTTTAAGCTACTAAAGTTAAGCTAAGATGGATTGTACAGCCATAACTTAGATAGATTATATAGGAATTAGTTAGGTAGAAATTTGGAATAGGTATGATTCCATGATGCAACTCGCCAATCCTCAAGCATAATTTTATATGGAAATATTGTTAGCAATGTAGTACTAGTTTTAGATTGTTTAACATAGTTCTTTGTTCCTTCTTTAAGTTTCGCCTACTTTTGATAGAAAAGTAACATCAAGGGGCATGATTTCTATTGTTCCAAAAAGGTTTGTATTCAATAAAAAGTTAAATTAATTTAGAAGATTGATTAATATTTAAGATTGCAAATATTTTATACTCCTTTCTTTAGTGTCCAATACACATGCATGCACTGATATATAATGAGACATCTCAACAACAAAATTCGGTTAACAATAAAAAAAGAATAAAGGCAGTGGTAACAACAACAACAATACTAGTGAATTTGAATTAAATACTTAATTTTTCAAAATACCAAAAATACCCCTAGAAGCACCACCGCAAAAAAGCCACCGCCGCCGTGATTCCTCCCACCGCCATTCCCTGTCGGAATGCTGGGAGTTGGCGCCGGAGATCCACCGGCCTCCGCCGCCGTCAACAGCAAAGACCCCATCGAATTCAGATTCTGCGGCGAGAACTCATGCTTCACCGGAACGCCGCCCTTCACCGCCGCGCCGACCTGCCACACCTGATTGATCGCCCTGCCGCCGCTCCCCGCCGGCAGGTCCAGCGTGGCGAACAGCCTGATCACGCCGCCGGAGTGCTCCGCCCGCCTCCCCGTGACGGCGTACGCGATCTCCGACTCGGCGATCGGGCCGTACGAGGAGATGTTGTACGTCTTCACGGCGGCGGAGAAGGCGACGAGCGCCTGGGCTCCGACCATGCCGGAGCCCGTGGGGTTGAGGGCCCAGGCGACCCAGCCGCCGGGCCGGGCCGGAGGGGCGACGAAGGCGACGCTCAGCTTCGGGCTGGGCCTCGTGGAGTCGTCGTAGGTCCAGTGGAGGGCGGCGTTGAGGGTGGGGAGGTCGGCGCAGTTGGCGAACTTGGTGTTGGCGTCGGAGAATGTTTGGGATTTGCACGATTGTGGCATCGCCGGAGGGAGGAGGAGGAGGAGGAGGAGGAGGGACGCGGAGGTGAGCGCCATCATTGGTGGGGTTTGAGGAGTTTATGTAGAGTTAAGAGAGTTTGATGATCAATTGGGAAAATTCTACTTACTTTATACCCCACAACCTTTAATGTGCTTGTATGCATTTTCTTCAAGTTGGTACTATTTTTTTTTTTTTAAATTCTCATTTGTGATTTTATAGTATGATATGTACTAAAGACATCAATTTGTTGATTAAATGATAGTTATTTTTTTTCATGAGCAAAGAAAAAATATTCAAATTACTAATCTATAAGAATTATGATCGAGATAAAACACCACAAATAGAATACTAGTAGTAGAAAAATTACTCAACAAAACACAATCATTGTATCAAAAATACCTTAAAGGACAATAAAACAAAAATGCAAGAACCTTAACTGATAACTTCATGTCTTCACTTGAGGCTAACAGTAGCAAAGGGAACAAAGAAATGCACTGTAAGATAACTACAAACAAGAAGACAAAGTTAGTAAAATCATAGCTAGTCATAATCTATATTATGCGATGTAAAACACAAATGAATACTTTTGTAAACAAAAGTAGTAGTAGTGGTATAATTAACTGGTCCAAGGTAAATAAAAAACTGAGTTGAAAATTTTCAGAAAAAATAGATTTATTAACTCGTAGTCAGAATGTACTTAAATAGTATTTATTTCTGTTAATTTAAGTAGCTAGATATTAACTAGGAGTAGTATATGTTTATTAATTTTAGTGACAATCCATAATTCCATATGGACTTTAATTCTTTATAATGGCCCATGGGTTGTCAGAGACAGTGGTGTAGATTTAATTTTAAGATGTACGTTCACGGTTGGGAGAACGACCATCAATTAATATGGATTGCAATATTTTGCATATTGACTTATTACATATTCAGTATATTTCATTAACTAACCACCTATCGCTGTAAAATAAATCGAGTTAAATTGAATATATACTACCCCATAATTTCAACTGTCACAGTTTCAAATTTGGACTTATTTGGGCTGTATATATTGGGCCAATTCACAATCACAATATACGAAAATGTATACCACTATACCAGTAATGATTTATAAATATCACCCGAATAATAATCAAATTTATTTGTTACATATATATCATGCAGTATCAAATTAGTAAATAATTTTATATTTATTTATTTATATTCACGATTGCTTGTGCTTTAGTTTCCTAACATTCGACACATTTATTTGAGTCACGTGCATTTAGAAAAATGGTAAATTATGTGATGAATACGTATTATTTAAAATCTCATGCATTAAAAGTGTATTAAAAAAATATTAAATGGGATTTAACAAATAATAAATGTGACAGATAGTAATCTTTATATTTTAAGGGGTGTATGATAGCGCTATACTAGACAAGTTACAAGTCCTTTTCTAATTTTAATTGTGTGTTTGATTAATAGATACACTTCTCTTTATCACATAGATTAAGAATAATGTATTAAACGGATGGTGAATAAAGTAAGATATATGAAGAGAGTAAGAGGGATGATTACTTTTAACATGGAATTGGGGGAGTACTTAACTAATATTAGTATGCAACTCGGCCTGAGGAAGCTCAACTTGAAGTCTATGCTTCACCTGGATTATTAACACATGATTTTGATGGATTAACTAACAACTTTAAAAGTTGAACCAAAATACTTAAACAAAATTACTAAATTGTCCTCCTTATTTCCAATTCTCACTTTGTACATATTATTGAGGTTATTTAAGTATATATAGTATTTTTTGGCATGACATTATACATATTTTGCACCAAACATGCTAATTAAAAATATAAATAGCACAAATCATGATACATGATCATTTCTTTTTCTTTTTTTTGGTAATTACTCAGAGTATCCACCGGCAGACCTAGTGATTATTCTCAGCGCTGATTTGTAGGCACCTCAATGAGTGAGAATGTGAGATAAATGACCTAAAGATTTAAAGCTCCGCAGCATGGATACAAAATCCAACCCAGTGACGATAGGGCCTAATTTCATATCGGCCCAATTCAAAACTCAGCTGTATTCACAGTATAAATTGCTCAAAACCCTAACCCAATACCTCATAGCGTCGAGACACTAAAGGAGGAGATCCAGCGCCGCCGCATCACCAGGTCTGCCGCCGTTGTTTCTTCATTTCTGTCATGTTCACTGTTGTTTTTAGCTCAATCTATATCTATTATTAACTCAATCCGAAACTTACGAAGATTTCACCTACTCGATATGATAATAGAGAGCTGTTTTGATGAATGTAATGATGGATTATCTTCTGCAGTAGTCTCAATTTGATTGCTCTGCGTTCATTTTAGAGAAGTAGCTCTGTAGCTAGATGTTCTCTATTTTTGTTCAGTTGTTGATGTATATCTGCGTAACCGAAGCTTTGCAGCTTGATTAATACTAGAAAATGATTTATACATTCAGTATGTTTGGTTGATTGAAATTTGCTGTGCGAATCTGGAAATTTGGGGAATATGCAGCAGCATTTGTTTTGATGTGCTCGCTTCTTAATACTATTACTTGTGTGTTTGCAGAAGCCATGGCTGTGCCTTTGTTGAACAAAAAGGTTGTGAAGAAGCGTGTCACCCAGTTTAAGAGGCATCACAGCGACAGATATGCCTGTCTCAAGGTATACTTCAATTCCTTGATTCTATTTGTAGATTTTGTAATACCAAATGAATATGACCGAAGAAGTAGAGTAATATCAACTTATTAGATGCTATCGTTTAATTTTAGGGTTTTTTTCAATGCTTCATGATAACTGGGATCGAGTAATACTACATATATACATGGGGTTAAGAGATTTCATGAGTCTATTCCTCAATATTTGTCTCTTTGGTTTAGCTTAGGTGATGGCAGATGTTTTGAGCTAGGTTTAGTTTCAGTTACTTTTGTTCATATGATGCTTAATTTAGGCCATTGTGTTGCTAATTGGCTTTGTTTTTCATGTGATAGACCAACTGGCGCAGGCCCAAGGGTATCGACTCCCGTGTCAGGAGAAAGTTCAAGGGAGTCACCTTGATGCCAAATATCGGCTATGGATCGGACAAGAAGACCCGCCATTACCTACCCAACGGGTTTAAGAAATTCCTTGTCCACAACGTCAAGGAGCTTGAAATTCTCATGATGCACAACAGGTTCATTTGTTTGTGTGTTATCTCTAATGTTTTACTACCGCACTTACTGTCACATTGATTTCCGGTGCAACTGTGAGTTATAACACGCTATGTTGGTCATTTGTTGCCAGGAAGTACTGTGCTGAGATTGCGCACAATGTCTCCACCAGGAAGAGAAAGGAGATCGTTGAGCGGGCAGCTCAGCTCGATGTTGTAGTCACCAACAAACTGGCTAGGCTGCGCAGCCAGGAAGATGAGTAAGCTGTGTTGCACAGCTCTGCTACTTATTACCTCTTTCCTTATTTTTCTGTCAGTGTTTTTACTTACTAGTATTAAGGTTATTGACTCGAGAGTTGAATTATTCGACTTTGTTTTGATTTATGTGTTATGCAATCAAGACATTTTGAACTTCATTTAAACATGCAGTTCATCCTTTTGTTATCTTCAAATGAAATTCGTTAAAAGTTGTGTGCATTCAAATAATTAAGTTATCGGAGAATTATGGTCAAAATTCTGTTTATTTTAAAGAATATTATCAGTTCTCGGGACACAAGATGCCGACCTTTCTAAGCCACAAAGCTTGTGAAGCGAATCAGAGAACACTCTGTAAACATAAAGAAGAAAATTTTTGTGATGTAGTCTACATTTTGTACTACTATTACATAAATGATACTCCCTCCGTTTTCAGGAAGTTTTTTCATAGTTGAGTCGTTTCTATATATGGTAACTTTTTTATCTTTCTTACTTTATTCTGTCTACTTTATTCACTTTATATTTTATTCTCTCTACATTTTCCTTTCCTTTACTTTTTTATCAATTTATTTAACACATCCAATATTCCTTATTAAAATTTCGTGTCGAAAAGTTTTGCCTCAACTATGGCGAAGCGAAGGGAGTAGTACACATTTACTCTCGACAAAATTAAACTTTTGTTCAACTCTCGTATCTAAAGGCTTAGGCCTATCTAAAGGGTCTAGGCTAGTCAATTTGGGTATCCTATCTGAATTTTTCAAAATCTATTATTCGATCCGAAAAAATTTTCGGTACCCTGACAACGGACTCATCCACTCTCGATTTTGGATTTTTATTTTATTTTTTATTGTTTATTAAGAAAATTAACTATGAATTTTTAGAAATACAAAATTAAAATAGTTTGAATTTAAGAGGAAAAAACCCTAAATTTGACTTAAAAGTGAAGAATATTTGGATTACATTTAATTATTAAATTTAAACAGATATTTAAAAAATTGAATAATTCATGTGTATCTAATTGGATATCAGGTTACCCAGTACCCGACAATTCAAAAATCATATACCCTATTTTGATAGCCCTACCTAAGAAAATGTTTAGTTGGGATATAATCTACACAAAGTTGTGTCACACGTAAGATTCATATATTTAATGAACCATATAAAGATTAAGAGTTAAGACGAATATTGACCAAACAAATTTATGACGTAAATAGAACATTCTAGAGCTAATTTATTTGTAATCCTATCCTAACTCAAATCTAATTCCAAATTGGGGGCCGATTAATAGAAAAGTTAATTATAAACAAACTTATTCATAATCTGAAGCAAAATCAGCAAATCTCTGGATCCGCGCATTTTCTCTCTCCTATTCACTCGTTCATGTCGCCAACAATGGCCGCGAAACAAGCCGAGCAGCTGAGGCAAGACGGCAACACGTACTTCAAGAAGGATCGGTTAGGCGCCGCCATTGATGCTTATACCGAGGTACTTTTTTTTATTTTTTTTGTGATTTCAAACTGATTGACTTTTTTTCTCTCTCACGATCGCGTTGCTGAAGAAGTTTCGGTTCTCCTTAGGCGATTGCGCTGTGCCCCGATGTGGCGGTGTATTGGACCAATCGAGCTCTCTGTCATCGCAAGAGGAAGTATGCACGATCACTGAACTCGTTTCCGGTTTCAGTTTGGAGAAGATTTCGTTTCCTATCTTTGTTTGAGACCTATTGTTTTCATTCGATTGTTCTCTCTCCTTATCTGCAGTGACTGGACGCGTGTGGAGGAGGATTGCAGGAGAGCGATTCAGCTCGATCACTATTCTGTAAAGGTATGGAGTGTAAAAACTGTGCGAAATTCTTCTAGGTCTTCTTAGTTCATTTGTGATCGTCATATTATTTGTGATTTTGCTATTTATGCTGAGGTTTATGTGAATCATCAAAATTAAATTAGTAATTGTGAAGAAGGAATGTGAAGGAGAGTGTATATATTGAGAAACAAATGATTAGGCATCATTAATAGTGAAAACCAGCGCCTCGATGGATTCGAGGTCTTTACCTCTAAAGAAGCTAAGGCAAGGGCTATCTGAAAATGAAGCGAATTGTTGATTGAATTATGAAGGAATACAGCATGTGTTGCAGTTGCCATTCAGTTAAAAGAATCTCGGTTCCAAAGCTATACGTGTTATTTTCACCTCATAGGGAAGGAAAAAAGTTCTACAAGTTCTAGGATTCATTATTTGTTTACTCTTCCTAGTCTTGGACACAATATGATTGGACGTTGTTGGCAAAGTAGCCTTGAATTCGATGGGGACATTGATTGTTGTTGTAAATATAAATATAACAGATTTGAGAAAGTGCAAAACTTATGTCGAACCAAAACAATCAGCCAAGTGGGTGTGATCCCAGAGCTGCTGACATTGTATCCTTACACGAAAAATTCATTGACTATAAAATTTGTCAAATATAAAGAACACTGAGACACAGCATTTTCTTACTAGAGTTGACATTGGTTGCTCAATGCTGAGTTTACCTAGCTAGCATCTGTAAGTTGTGATACTGAAATCCATGAAATCTTGAATTTGCATTAATGTAGCAGCTTATTTGGTGAATACAAACATACTGAGTTTGAATCTTTCGTTACACGACATCTAATGCTAGAACTCGACTGCATGTTGATATTTTCTGGTAGGAGAAGGAGACATCGACGTTCAACTTTATAGACTTGTTCTGCATAAGGGCGCAGTAGTTGCTGAAAACATTGATGGATTATGTTTTCTTTTAGTTTTCCGAGACTATAGTTAAACATATTTTCCGACTCTGATAAGTCATGGATGGTAAAATGTATGTCTGTAACTATGTATGTATGTATGTATGTATGTATGTATGGACTTTTCTTATTTTGTTAACATCCAACATACAACAAACATATTTTCTCTTAGCTCTCTTTGGAAGTTATTGAAACCTGAACTATTATGTAACTTGTTTGCCTTCATGAATTTTGAATAACTGAACTTTTAAATAGCTTGCAGGTGCTTCCTTTGAAAATATTTGTTGCGTTCAAGCATGACTCTATTGAAATGTTAGATATGAAGCATTGAGATATTTGTGTGGCTATACTTCTATATTTACCTATCAAAAAACTTTCGAACTATATTTACAACTCATTGTTGACGCCTTTTCCTTTTAGGCACACTATATGCTCGGTCTTGCTCTGCTGCAAAAGAAAGAATATGCAAAAGGAGTGATTGAGTTGGATAAGGTATGATGGAGTGATCTGTATTCATATGCTTGTATGTGATTCGTGTTCACTATTTTGGCTGCGTAAATGTTTAGATCAAGATGAATTGGGGTGACTGGTATACTTCATTATGGTTCTTTTATTTGGAACATTGGGCCTTGATTGAAAATAATGGTTGTTCGTCATGCATGATGTTAGGCGCTGGATCTTGGCAGGGGTGCAAACCCCCAAGGATACATGGTAGAGGAAATATGGCAAGAGCTCGCGAAGGCAAAATACTTGTTATGGGAACAAGAGTCCACCAAGCGATCTTGGGAGCTTCGGAACTTAAAGTAATTTCCATCTTTGGTTTCTCTTCTTTGCCGGTCTTAAAATTTCTCTGTGTGTGCTTATGGTATGGCATTATGTCTGTTTTTTACCCGTGCATTGCTTACTGTGAGTAACAGAGAAGCTTGTGAAGAAGCCCTAAGCAATGCTTCTGAAAAAGATGGTTTCGTCGATGAAACTCACCTCTCTGCTTTAGATCAAATCAAAGCCTTGAACCTAGTATTTGAGAAAGCTACAGAGAATGATACCCCAACGGAGGTGAGCATCGATGTCTTTGTATGTTCATATGATTACCCGTCTTCTTAAATTTCCATTTATTGATTTTCAGGTGCCAGACTACCTCTGTTGTAAAATCACTCTGGATATTTTGCGTGACCCTGTGATCACTCCGAGTGGGGTGACATACGAAAGAGGAGTGATCCTCGATCACCTCCAGAAGGTGAGTTATCGCGTCTCTGAACTCACATGATCGTAATTTCCATCATAACTCATAAGCATGTGTTTATGAGCGTGACTTCCGAATTTTCCATTTGTTAGGTGGGTAGATTTGACCCCATTACCCGTGAAACGCTGCATCCGTCTCAGTTGGTACCGAATTTGGCCATAAAAGAAGCCGTGCGAGCATATCTGGAGGCGCACGGCTGGGCCTACCGGATGGACTGAAGCTGGGATCTTCGATATGTCCATGTAAGTATTCGCAGCGTCTCTCCAGCAGAACAAGGACAACTTATTTGTGATTTGTGCTTTTTTCGAGCACGTTCGAACATCGTAAGGTTTATAGAACAGTATGATCATTGCATAACTTATAGTAAGTCTGATTTAATTACCACAAGTAGTTAGAAATCTCACATAGGTCTCCAGAAACCGAAATTGTACAGTGTTTTTTTGTTGCCAACGTTTTGTTTCGAGGCAAAATTCTTGTGGCTTAAGTTTGAATGTCAAATTTGAACCACCAAGTATTCTAATTTCTTGATTGGGCTTTTGGCCCAAATTTAGTAAGCCATTCATATCCAGCCCAATCACAATACATGAATTGGCAAAGCTTTGGACCAACTTTTCAGTCTAATAATCTTCTTTAGGAGAAATAATAATAGAGTAATCCACAATATTAGTGTAAATTTAAAATTTATTATGCTTAACATTACTCATATAAGCAATGAGAAAAAATTTAAAAATATAATGATATTTACTTACTAGTATTATAAACAAACTAAACACGTGGTGTTTTTTTAATTTCCACTACTTGTTCAGAATCAATTTCCGATCACAGAAAGAAGATACTGATGTTTACATTATGCCTTTTCTGTATGTCTCATTCACGAATATAAACTTTAATATAATGATTACTTTTTTAGAGAAATCAAGAACCAATATAGTAGGAGAAGTATATTTATCACTGGCAATTATATATGAACACGAACCTATGACCTATCTACTACACTGACTTGTGACACAAAACTCATCTTAAAATAGCATAAAATTTCTACGCAATTTGCCTTTTTAAATTTTTTTTTCTACTACTATGATATACAACAAGTTAATGATTATTGATGCTACCAATTGTTTTTATAAACTCAAGTCGCATTCTGTTAGCCTATCTTTTGAGAACCAAATGGAATATATATTCACCTTATTTAATTTTATACTCACGTGGTTGAAACACAACAGTGATGACTCACTACACGGCCAATAATATGAATGTCGGTGTCAGTCCCAATGGAAGAACAATAGACACGTGCTACTTTTAATGGGGCTAAAAATTATCGTACAAAACTTAGTACTAGTAATTAATTTACGCATTTATCAATTGGTTTCTGAAATTTCCGTTTATGTATTTAAATTTTAAATTTATTGTTATAGTATCGTTCAACGCGTATTTATTTAGCTCATTCCACTTTATAATTAAATAGTGCATGGTTTTATAGTTAGTTGATTATAAACATGAATAGTCATTATGAAGGTAATATTACAAATACTTATTACAACTTGATTATTCTATTTGTTCAACCTAGAATTTTGACGAATCTCAACACAATTGTTCCCTCTATCACATCGTAGTTTGGATCGTTAAA
Source organism: Salvia hispanica (assembly GCF_029641045.1). Lineage (NCBI taxonomy): Eukaryota > Viridiplantae > Streptophyta > Magnoliopsida > Lamiales > Lamiaceae > Salvia > Salvia hispanica. Next base: position 33,009,262 of record NC_142694.1, read on the forward strand.
ATTCCATTATAGTTGAATTAATTTTCTTTTATGACAAAAAATAATAAATTTAATTTAATTTTTCTTATACTTTATTACCACGTCAATAATTTATTTTGTAGGAGTAATTAATAATGATTTCCTTCCTATTTAACTCAACATATTAAGAGGAAGCGTCTGAACTCATATACTATACTAATACTAATATAAATATTTTGAATATGGATAAAATATTGAGAAGAATAACAAGTGTGTGGAGGTGTGACCACGTAGACATTGAATATATTGAAATAAAATATTAGTAGGATTAGTTCTTGGAATAGCAGACAGCATATTTTGCATATCCACCTCTGAATATACTACTCGTTGCTTACCACCGATTAACACGTTTCGTTTCGCCATAATATCCACCTTTAGCACTCACCAAGAGACATGGCCACTCAACCTTTATCCCCTTCACCCACCCACGCCTCAAACCATCAATTTTATTACCAGTTGCACAAACATCATTAATTTATATTTCTTCTTCTTATTATTATTGAGAGGAACACATTAATACTGATTATCCACGTGGACAGATAATAAAATCAGTGTTTTATCTTATACTGATGGAAGGTAAATTAGTAAATATATACTCCTACCAGTATATGCATTTATCTTATAAGATTAAGGTGAGGCACTTTGGATGGAATTTTAGGTCTATATGTGGACCAGTATTTTAATACTAGTAATTACTACTATATGGCATCAACTTTAAGACTAGTGTAACACCGCCATGATAAACGCTTCCCTAAAAGTTGACTATGTCTATATTTATTTTTTAATTAACAAAAATCTACAAAGATTGCGCGGAAATAATATCCCAGAATTTAAAATTGAAACGAAGTTATTTTAATTAGTTGAATTAACTTTTTATGAATAATGGAGTATTATTTTCACTAAATTTTCTTTATTATTAATTATGTTATTTTTACTTAATTAACTTTGTTGTATTTATAAGATACTATCATTAAAAATTGGTTTTAAATATTTATTATAAATATTCAGTTCAGTTTACACATAATTATGCAGATATACAATAAATTAACTATTTGCAGAAGGATTAATATATAACATATTTATTAATTTTAGATTAATGAATATTTATGTGCCGATTTCAAAGAAAAATTCACAAGAATCCAACTATATATACAATTTTTTATTTATTTAAATTATTTATCATTACTCAGTTTTTAGTGTCTGTGCGATAAATAAAACTTATTCATCTTGCTAATTTATAAATTTAAACATTTATTAAAATTTCTCTATAGTTGCAATAATATACTTATATACTACTCCATATATGAAAAAAATAAAGATTTAAAACTTAAAACGCCCAATAATCTCCTGCCATGTCAACGGGAACAATCCAAAGAATATGCTTCTATATAATTAAAAGTAATACTAATTACTATGAATGAATAATGAATAAACACTAATCCTAGGTATTATCCTTCTCCCTCATTTATTTATCCTATCCCACTCATATTTATTTATATTTAATCATTAACGGAATATTCCCCGGAGTATTTCCATATTTAATTATTAATTCTCGTGACCTTTCCTTATATAAATACACGACCATGCTATCGATTAAACCTTGGAGCCAAAACAAATACGCATTTCATCTTATTTAAAACAAAGAAAATAATGAAATCGAGTTTTATGAGAATGAAGAGAGTGACTGACCCGTTTGACGAGAATGCGAAGGCGCGGATCGTCGGCGGCGATGTGACCCGACCCGATTACGTCAGCAGCGGCAGCGACCACAGCGCTGAGGCCGACGACGATGACGTCACCTCCTCGAGCCTCTCCGCGCTCTTCTTCGGCTGCGACGCGGTCGTATCGGCGGCGGAGGACTGCGGCGGTGCGGATGCGGAGCTGGATCGGGCAATGTGCGATTCGATCTCGGAGAGCGTGGATCTGATCGGGAGGATCGTGGAGAACGAGGCGGATTTGTTTCGGAATCAGCTTAGGGTTCAGGTTGGGAGAGCGGCGGAGATATTCGATTGCCTCAGATCGAACAAGCAGATGATGCGGCGGAATGTGATGGCGTATTTGAGGAACTGCGGCTACAATGCGGCGGTTTGCAAGACGAATTGGCCGAGCTCCGGCGGTCTCAGCGGCGGAAGCTACGAGTTCATCGACGTCGATTCGGCGGCGGTGGGGATGAGGTCTAGATACGTGGTCGATTTAGATTTCGCGGCGGAATTCGCGATCGCGCGGCCGACGAGCGAGTACGAGTGCCTCCTGAGGCGATTGCCGCGGATCTACGTCGGAACGGCGGAGGAAATGAGGCAGATCCTGAGAGCGGCGAGCAGCGCGGCGAGGTGCTCGCTGAAGAGCGGCGGTTTGACTCTACCGCCGTGGAGGAAGCACCGGTTCATGCAGTGCAAGTGGCTGGGACCGTACCGGCGGACGACGAATCTGTTTCCGTCTCCGGCGGCGGAGAATCGCGTCAAGTGCCGCGCCGTTGGTTTTGACGCTGCCGCTAACGGCGGCCTTTTGGTGTTTCCGGCGGCGGGTAGAACGAGATGAATGCTTACAAAATTAACAAAAATGAAATGCTAATGAATTTTTGGATAAATAATTTAATTTAAAATATATTATCCTGTATTTTTTTTCACTGTAACGCGGCGGCGCAGATTAGCAAGATGTACACGTGTAAATTAGGAGTATTTAATAAATACTAAAATACAGCATAAAAGAGATCTTTTGGATATATATATTTCGGCATATTAAAAACAAAGACGGGAGTTATGAAATTTAGTTTAATATAAAATGTGAGAAATTACAATTCAATTCAATTATAATATGTGGTTTATGATCGTCAGTCATTACATTATTGACATAATAGAATACCCTCATTTGCCAGTTGCCACTATATTTTTATTATTTTAGTATATACACATAAAAATGAGTCTATTTTCATTTATAAACATTTTCCCATAATATATTATACATTAGATATATCAATTTATTTTATCTTTCTACCACCTAACCCAACATTTTCTCCAACTAATATATTTTTAAATAATTATTAACATTACATTTTCTCTTTTACAGTACGCCAATTATTTTGATCGAAATGCATATCACTCCATATTACACTTATTTTATAGGAACCGATATAGTATTAACTTAGAAAGTCACGAGTTTAAAATTGTACTTCTATATTTCATTTTCGGAATCAACGGCCATCACCAATAATGATAGAATTCAGAAAGGAATGTATGAGTTCACCAAGCAATAGAGGAATTAATACTTGAAACCAAAAATTTTGGATTCAAATTCTCACTGCGTTTATATTTATATTATATTTATGTTCATTTATCCATAAAAATAAAAACTCAAAATGAAATACTACTAAGTCATTTAGTATAAACTTAGCTTCACCTGAAATATCTAAATCTGGAATATGTATGTGACAGATAGAGAGTGGGGCAGGGTACATTCACTAAGGATAAGGTAATAAAGATAGAAAGGGGGACAAGTGTGTTCGCTTTTGTCTTTTGATTGAATAATCCTATATAAGGGTAACTGACCCCTTTGAATGTCTTCTTCTAGCATCCGGGAGCCAATCACCTCTTCCCACTCATATATTTTAATACTATTATATTACTATAAACATACATTCATTCATCATACTATTTTATTTATTGATTAAACCAAAGTACTGAATGGACCTAAATTTGACAGGTATTGCTCATTGTCGCCGTAGTTTATTCAGATATTGGTCAATAAAGGTTACGCCAAGTTGCATGTGGAATTCAAAGATTATTTGTGAAGGGACGTTATGATATTCGAACTAATTTAGGTAACTGTATTATACTAATATTGTTTCAAGTTGAAATATAAAATGTGAAAGGCTAACAAGAGTTGCAAATAAAATTAGTTTGAATGTCGAATTTCTCTTCCATAAAGAGGGCTGGCAAAATGAATATCATCATTCATTTATACAAATATTCAATCTACACACATATTTAAATATTTATTCAAATGTAGTAATATATTAAGAGTTTCATTTTCAATATTATACTACTCCTAATAATTACTAAGGATTGTAGCCATTTCTTTTGAGATTTAATTCCCAAGTCCCACCAAATATATGTAGATTCTTTCCCTTTAAATTTTAGTCGTAGTATAATCTTCTTGTTTGTAGAAATGTAATAAAAAATGGCACTAAAATGTCTGTGTTAATGTCGGCAATTAATATATATTTAATCATAATGAAGAAAAGTTAAAAATTAAATTTAAGACCAAAATATATGAATCATAAATATAATTTTTTTTAAAATATTTCAATTATGATTCCCCAATTAAACCATAATTCGAACCTCCTATATTAGATTTGGCCAGAAGCATCTAAAAAACAAAATTGTGCTTCATCGTCGACTCGCTTTACATATTTGTGTGAATTACAATACCCAAACATTATAAATACGATGCTTGCAAAATTAAACCTTAAACTCAATTTATCAATGCCACAAACTATATCAAAAGCAACTCAAGAAGAAGAAATAAGGCAACTCAAATCTTGAACTGATAAGGGCAATGAATCCACAAAAGTAGAACTCCCAGCATGAACTAAGATAAAAATGGAAAAAACAAGAATAACCTTATTTTCAATAAGGAAGTGGAATTATTGAATTGGAAGACTGGTTTAGAGATTATGCCTTGCTGTCAATGGGTTGTGCCTTGTTCATTTTGGCAAACATGTTCCCATAAAACTTTGCATCTTTCTTGTTGTATTCCTTCACCTTCTCCTTCAGCATTTTGTACTCCACCTTCAAATCCCTAATCCCACCACACAATATGTTTAGAATCTTGTGATCACAGTGAGCTCAAGAAGAGTGTTTGTGTTTTTTCCTTTACCTGTTGTTGGGGTCGAGCTCGAGCGCCTTCTTGATATCAAATTCGGCCAGATCCAGATCCGCCATGTTCATGTATGCTTGAGCTCTTCTAAACAGCGCCTTCACGTTTGTACTCTCAAGCTCCAGCACCTTCAATGGACAACTTCGATTGTTAGCTCGTTCAGACAGTGTTTACAATCGTGCATACAAGATCCTAAGGGGGCGTTTACTTTGATGATTAGCTTAGATAAGTAAAAACAGTAGGTAAATGCCCCCTTAGGAGTTTTGGGATATCTCAAGGGCCATGCTAACTCCTATTATTTGAGCTAATTGTGTTTGATTTTTATCTAATTGAAAATGTGGGATTAAGGAATCATATTAACGGGATGAAATTAGTCAATCATATATCTTATTTCATGAAAAGTAAACACCCTCGAACCTTGGTGCATAGCTTCTCTGCTTGCTTAAATTCTCTAAGTTTCAACTTGCAAGCTGCGTCGTTCAGGTTGCAAGTGATCTTCAGAGCTTTGGCCTGCTTCTTTTCATCCTCACTCAAAGAGGAGTCGTGCTCGATGTATTTGGCAGCCTGCATTGCGTATATCTAATTCAGTCATTGTATCAAACTGGCATCTAACATATCATACCTCAGATTAAGTCAGTCATTGAAAATATTCAAATTGGCATCTAACATATCATAAGCTCAGATGATTCAAATTCACATTCTCATTTGTAAGCTCAGATGAAAATATACCTTCTCATATCTCTTTGAGGCTCTCGCGTGCTTGCCAGCTTTGAACAAAGCGTTCCCTTCTTCCTTTTTCTTGCTAGCAGCCTCAATTTTTTCTTCGTTATTCATATCCCAAGATTCCCTCTCCTGAAATATACACCAGCAAGTTGAACAAATTTTACAAACCCATTGATACCTGAACCTAAACCACAGTTAAACTGACCTTGTCGAAAGAGACTAGCTCGACTTCGTACAAAACAGTCGAGTTAGCAGGAATTTTGGTCAGCTCTTGCTGTGATTCAGATGAACCAAACGCATACTCTGGAGAAATTGTCACAAGTGCTACCTCTCCCTTTTTCATTGTAATCACAGCCTTGTCCAGCCCGTTGACAACTTCCTCTGCTTATACGAGCACAAGTTCAGTAATATGCAACTGCAAATCACATAATCAGAAGTGAGCAATTAGGAAAAAGGGTGTACCTTCATCCGTTTTGAATTCAAAAAGATCGTTCTGGTTATCACCATGGCCTTTCTTAAGGAAGACAGTACCATCTTGCAGCTTACCAATCAATTTCACTAAACAAAATTTGCACAACATGATTAGATGACAGATTTCATATCAAAGATTGACGATAAACAAATTCACAGAACGTGGTTACATTTAACTAGAGCCCCTTCATTCGGGCGCTCATACCCCTCCCCTTCTTTCAGTATTTTCTTGACAACTTTCTTGTCTTCGGTGACATTGGAAACTGTCTTCCACGATACCAGTTCGAGGTCAATAGCCAGTGTGGCATTAGGTGGAATAGCTCCATAATCACCGCAAGCGGGCTTGCCCTTCTCACCGAACCCATCTGCATCAAAGATCATAACATAAACATGACCAATTAGAACTGTATAGAAGTTGCATAGATAAAATTATCAACTTAGAATCTTGGGTAACTGCCATAGCTAATCTTACATTGAGCTTTCACTGTAAGGAGGACCTTCTCCCCCTTCTTCATCGTCTTCACAGCCTTCGAAAGGGCAGGACAAAAATGACCTAAACATGCCAAGAATATCAGTATAGGAGTATGCAAATAACACAAACATTTTGTCAATCAATATTTCACCAACACACCTTCTTGAACAGTGAACTCAACTCCATCGGATTTGGCAACGACAGCCTCACCTTCTAGCCGTGCTTCGTACTTGACTGCATTACACACGACCATGTCAGTTACTAACAATTCAATACACATCAATCCACATTTGATTGAAGGTGAGAGCTTACGCACCAAACACCTCATCAGGATCCTTGGGATTCTCCCATTTCTCCCCCTCCTTGAGAACCTTTTTGAACACACCACCATCCTTGCATATATCCTTCACACTCAACCACGACAGCAACTCAACATCAAACTGCAGAGTGGCATTCGCAGGGATAGTCGGAGGCGAGCCAGATTCACCATAGGCCAGCTCAGGGGGTATGGTGAAAACGGCATTTTCCCCTTTCTTCATCGTTTTGATTCCTTCATCCCACCCCTTGATCACTTGCCCTGCACACATTTTCATTTTACCCCCAATTTTTCAACAATTCCGATATTCAAGCATTCGAACATCGCAATTCGGAATCACCAATTCAAACCTTGCCCAAGCGTAAACGTGAAAGGCTCCGCCCTATCACGGCTCGAATCGAATTTAGTTCCATCCAGCAACGTTCCAGTGTAATGAACTGAAAGTAAAATTTATTTTCAACAGCAAAACAGCAAGTCGCCAGAATTTGAGAATTCAAAATCGCATACACAAATGACCTAAATTTGATGAAAATTGAGGAATTGTACCTTGCACTTCGTCGCCATTGTCGGGAGTGTCCCAGTCCTCGCCTTCCTTGACGAGCTTCTTCTTCAGGCCTTGTGATCCGATCTCCTTCTCTTCTCCGACCTTCATGTAGCTGCTGTCCTCCGGCAGATCCAAGTGCGCCTCCACCGCCTCCGCCGCCGGAATGTCGAAATCGTCTGTCATTTCCATCTGAAAGCAACGAGCCGACGAGACAGTGATGAGTACTCGTCGTGTGAAGCTGAGCTTATAAATGCAGAAGTTCTAGAAACGCTTTGTACGGATACAGCAACTGCAAATCTAACTGATTTTCAGCTAATTTTTAGCAAAAAAAACTAAATTTTTTTCAATTTTTCTTTACCTTTTTAACTTAACAAATTTTAAAATTTGAATTACATATTGATTGCACCGATTGGAACCGAAATAAATTGATACATTCCTATACAATTTGTTCTTTAGCAATTTTGTTTCTCATTAGAATTAATCAAGTAGAAACCCAAATAAAAGCATGAATTTTGAGTTATATTTGTTCATTGTGTACTCCGTCGTCACCAACAATAATTCCGAATAATTGAATCTTAATCAAACGAGGGAACATCTTTTTTTAGGCTCATGAACTTTGCCAATATATCATTTTAGGTCCGTAAACTAAAAGATAATATTATTTGAGGTATTTTGAACTTTTTTCGGATGAAAATGCCCTTAAGGCCTTCAAAGGGCAATTTGGACAATCCAAATTAATAGCTATCTAATTTCAAAACAAATAAACTAAATATAATTCACAAATCACCTATAGTAAGTTCTTAAAATGCAGTTTAGATTGAAAAAAATAAAATAAAGTATCAAGTCTCAATTCACTATCCCTAAATAATTGGTCATCCAATAATTGAAAAATTAACACATACTCCCTCCGTCCCATGTTACTCGCACTTTTCATTTTAGGTTGTAAATTTGGGATTGATTTTTTAGTGTAATTAAATTAGAGTTTTAAGTGTAATAAGAGATCACTTAATAAAAGAGCTCTTAACTTAATCTAACATATTAATACATTAATTGTGACTTAAACTATAAATAGTGTAAGTAGTTTGTAACGAGCCGAAATGGTACAAATAACATGGAAAGGAGGGATTATTTTTTTACGGTAAATTTTAATTATATTTAAATTCAATTTGAATGGTAATTGAATTAAATAGTAGTAAAAAAATTGTTGGAATCTAGGTCTTTGACGCAAGATGAGTGGAGAAAGAATTGTCTAAATTGTTAAGAGCATTTTCGTTCGGAAAATGTTTAAAATACCTCAAATGATATTAACTTATAGTTGACGGGCCTAAAATGATATTTTCAAAGTTTATGGGTCTAAAATAATACTTTGCCAAAATTCGTGGACCTAAAAAGATGTTCCCTCCAATCAATCGGGAGGAGTAGTATATAATTCCAAATACAAGAATTGGTTTCGTGCTTGATCAATTTATTATCCACGTCATCACCGATGGAGGAATATATATAGATAGATAGATGGATACCTATATTTATCCGTACACACGTACTAAAGGTGAAGGATGAACAAAGTTTGGGGAAAAAAGTGATTCACAAATTCCGATAAGCAAATTATCTCGGTATGGCGGAGAAGCTGATGTGCGCGGTTCAGTACGACTCTTATGGCGGCGGAGCTGCTGGCTTGAAGGTCAATTCCATTCCCGATTAAACTCTCTCTCTCTCTCATTTTATTATTTTTGGATCAGTCAATTTTGGTTATTGAAATTTTAATTTTTAGTTTTTGAGTTTTCATTTTCCATGTGTGTGATCACATATTCCTTGATTTTGCGGTCGAAAATGATGATAAAATAAATTAATGAATAAATAAACATAGAAGGTTAGTTTTTGATGTGTTGGATCTAGGATTTAGAGATGGAAGAGTGAAGCATGTATTTGAATTTAAGGATAAAAATTGGAGAAAAATACAAAATGCAAGCTTAAATATAATAGGTAGTTTATGAAAAGATTGGTGCATTAGTAGTAGTTAATTGTAAGGGATATTAATGCAGCAAGTTGAAGTTGGAGTTCCTAGTCCGAGTAAGGGTGAAGTGCTGCTGAAGCTGGAAGCCACAACCTTGAATCCTATTGATTGGAAAATTCAGAAAGGCTTATTTCGTCCTTTGATGCCTAAGAGATTTCCTTATATTCCTGGTAATCTGTCACATTTTATTGATAATTGTGATTTATATGTGTTTGTTTCCATGATTGTCTTCATTCTTGTCCTGTGGAAACAGCTACCGATGTGGCTGGAGAAGTTGTGGAGGTTGGCCTCGGAGTAGAAAACTTCAAACCTGGTGATAAAGTCATTGCTTCCTTGAATGTTGGTGTAAGTTTCCATTTACAATTACATTTCATCTTCTTGCTTCTTGAATGGATTGCTTTGTGGGTTGGTAAAACAGACAGGAGGTGGCTTAGCTGAATATGCAGTGGCTAAGATGGATATGACAGTTCATAGGCCCGCTGAAATATCTGCTGCCGAGGGAGCAAGCTTCCCTATCGCCGGCCTCACCGCTCACGGGGCCCTCACGTTGGCCGGGGTCAAGTTCGACGGCACCGCCCCCCACAAGAACATCCTTGTCACCGCAGCCTCGGGGGGAGTCGGCCACTTCGCCGTCCAGTTGGCGAAGCTGGGGAAGGCGCACGTCACGGCCACCTGCGGGGCCCGCAACATCGACCTCGTGCGCAGCCTCGGGGCGGACGAGGTGCTCGACTACAGGACCCCCGCGGGCGCGGCCCTCAGGAGCCCGTCGGGCAAGAAGTACGACGCGGTGATCCAGTGCGCGTCGGCCATCCCGTGGTCGGTGTTCGAGCCGAACCTGAGCTCGAGGGGCCAGGTGATCGACCTCACTCCCGGGACGAGCGCCATGTGGACCTACGCCGTGAAGAAGCTGACGCTGTCGAAGAAGCAGCTCGTGCCGTTCATGAACTCTGTCAAGGCGGAGAACCTGGTGTTCCTGGCGGACCTGGCCAAGCAGGGGAACCTCAAGGTTGTCATCGACTGCAAACACGCGCTCAACGACGCCGAAGCTGCCTGGGCCAAGTGCATCGATGGCCACGCCACCGGAAAGATCGTCGTCGAGCCATAGACGGATCGAGCTGCATCCTCACTGTTGCCACAAACCTAATAACAAAACCATCTCTTGCTTCAACAACTTATACGCTACTATAGTACATCACTCATAACTAAACCATTCTACTATTTTCAACATTTTACTATTAATTTCTCATCAATTCTCTTACCTCGCTTTCTAAATAAGCTTTCGTCTAAATAAACTTGAAATCACATGGTTTCCATCATCTATATCAATTTTAGAGTTTTCCTTCTTAAATTCTAGATTTCGGATTGTTAGGACTTCCTTCTCCAATAAAATTATGGTTTATTTGCATCTCTCTTCTTGAAAAAATTGAGAAACTATAAAATAAAAGGGAATTTTGGAAATATTTACAAAACTATCATTATGTATATTATAATAAAATAAAATAAAATAAAGACTTCATAATCATAAATTATTAATAATTATATGTAACTTCGATGTAGTTGGTTTAGTGGAGTAGTGGAGTGCATGAAATCTTCCTATAAGTATTTTCTTTCATGTAATGTTGACGAAAAAGAAGAAACTACATTGAATACTTTTATGTAGTGCAATCGATTTGGTAGCTCAAGATCATTCAGACGAGAAGGTTAGGTTTTTGCCTCTTTGTCTATGTGAAATTATTTCATTCTCCGAGTTTGATAGTTATCGACAGTTGATGGAAGTGCTCATGCTTTGATTACTTTCCTCATTGTTTCCTCTTCTTTGCTCTTCTCTGGTGAGCACCCTCAAGATCACACATTAATGAGGATGAGTTTCTTATGCATAATTCTCTGACTTGGTGTCCCCATAAATAAATTGGAATAGATTGCTTGGTATATGGACACGAAAAATTTCTACAAAAACCAATTCTATAGCGTGTTTCTTTCTTTGTGCTTGATATGTGTATGGGGGCTCCGGGGAGAGAGCGGGTAAGGAAAAAGGAGATAATAAGCAAAGTCGGCGATTGACGACTACAAATGGAGATTTTTTTTCCCGTAGATAAGAAAAACTACCAGAAGTGATTTATTCCGATGGATAAGACTTAAGAGCATCTCCATGGGCAATTGAAAACATATTTTCCGGTATGATTAAGCATTCAATAATAAATATTTGTTGAAATTGCAATATACAATGTATAGTTGATTTTAAATTGAAATTCTTACATGTAGTGGAGGCATATTGGCTGATGGAGAAGATGCACCAGTGTAGGACAAGGAAAGTGTAGGAGACGACCGGTGAAGATCAAGGGTACTGGAGATAGGTGGAGTCAGCCAGAAGAGGTTGGGGGAAAAGATAAGATTGATGCGTATTGGATGAGAAGAGAAGTCGGAGGTGGACATTTTAGCTTAAATTGTTTATTAATAATGGACTTTCCAATTAGTTGGTCCAATTATTTATAAGTGAAAAGTTTACACATTATTTTTTTATGAAACATAATAGATGTAACAAGCGTTTGTGGATTTATGTGATGTACTGGATTAATGTAATAAATTTATTTGTTTAATTTTTAATAAATTATATTTTTGAATTTGATGAAATATGAATGGAGATTATATTTTATTTATTTATTTAATATATAGTTCGTTATTGTAATTTTTCTATGATTATTACATATTGTATATTAGGAGTACTAATTTCATATCGATGGTGTTTTGGTATTGAATTGCACTATGCATTGCTAAAACGGAATATCTTTTTGTAGTAAGTAGGTAGTAGTATATATCAAAATATTTCTGTTTAATATGCGTCTTTGTTGTTTTAATATTACTATAATTTTAAATATTATAATCATGCTCTGAACTTAAACTGTATAAAATTTTACTTATATTACTCTAAATCAAAATTATAATTATTAATTGTGATTTGGTTTATTATATTTTTATTTTATTTTCACATTTATTATTATACCAACATTTCAATTTAATTAAATTGTTATTAGTATCAAACATATAAATTCTAAATTACAAAAATATAATAATATATATTTTAAAAAAATTTATTTGCTATGCACGGGGAGATACTAGTGGTAATAAAATCATGGTATAATTTGTAAGTATGATAAAAATAAATTTATTTATCTACAATGGAATTAATTCATTTTGGTGTGTAAAACATTAAAATAAAATAAAATAACAAATGATTTTTGTAATGCCAACAAATAAAATACTCCAAAATGAAATACTTAGACGCCTCTTTTCTCCTTCTTCTTCGCCACCCACAAACACTACTCGCCAAAACCACACTCTTCCCGCTCATGCATGTTTCTTCGCGCTTTCAGAGCTCAATCCCTCTCTCATAAACCCCATTTTCGCGCTCTTCAATCTCTCCCTCCTCCATTTTCAGCCGACGACGCCGTTTCCGACGTCTCAGCTCTGATCAAGAAGCCCAAATGGCAGAGCAACCCTCGCTTAGAAACCCTAGTTTCCCACTTGAGCCCCAAATCAGTTTCCAGAATCATAGCCTCGCAAAGCGGAGATGTCCCACTCTGCCTCACTTTCTTCAAATGGGTATGCAAAAAATCGACCTATTGCTACGATTTAGACAGCAGAATCCAGCTGCTGCATATGCTGGCGTCTGATAATCTGTGGGGGGTTACGCATAAGGTGTTGGTTTTCTTGATTAAAGAGTGTTGCACTTCGAAAGAAGACATTTTGAAGGTAACTTATGGTATTGAAGAAATGGGGAAAATTGGGTTTAGGGTTAATTATCCTTGTTACAGTGTGCTTTTGATGTGTTTGGCTAAGTTGGATTTGGGTTTGATTGCGTTTTCGGTGTTTAATAGAATGATGGAGGATGGTTTTGTTTTGGGTGAAATTGATTATAGGATGCTTGTGAATGCTCTGTGTAAGAATGGGTTTGTGCAGGCTGCTGAGATGTTTGCTTCGACAGTTTTGAAACTCGGGTTTGCGTTGGATGTTCATCTCTGCACATCTCTAGTTTTGGGTAATTGCAGAGCTGGGGAAGTTGATGAAGCATTGAAGGTGTTTGATGTAATGTCGGGAGAGGGCGGTTGTGGTGTTAACAGTGTGACGTATACGATCCTTGTGCACGGTTTGTGTGAAGCGGGGAGGTTGGAAGAGGCGTGTGGCCTGAGAGAGGAGATGAGTGAGAAGGGGTATAGAGCTAGTGCGCGTACCTATACTGTGTTGATCAAAGCTATGTGTGATCAAGGATTGATGGTTCGAGCGTTTGGTTTGATGGATGAGATGGCGGGGGAAGGGTGCAAGCCTAATGTTTACACGTATACTGTGCTTGTGGATATGCTGTGTAGAGAGGGAAGAATCGAGGAGGCTAATGGGATGTTTAGGAAGATGCTGAGGGATGGATTGAGCCCTAACATCGTGACTTACAATGTGCTGATCAATTGCTATTGTAAGGAGGGGCATGTGGTTTCTGCTTTCGAGCTGCTCGGGTTGATGGAGAGAAGGCGGTGCAAGCCTAATATACGGACGTATAATGAGCTCATGGAAGGGTTGTGTAACATTGGGAAATCTCACAAGGCAGTGGCTTTGTTGAGAAAGGCTATAGACAATGGCCTCTTTCCAAATGAAGTAACCTTTAACATTCTCATTTCCGGGTTTTGTAAGGCGGGTCAGCTGAGTATGGCTCTCAAGGTTTTGCGTACCATGAGCTCGTCTGGGGTTGAACCTGATCAGTTTTCTTATACTGCATTTGTGGACAGCCTCTGCAAGATGGGGAGACCTGAGCGAGCATGTGTTTTTATAGGACTCGTTGTGAAGAAGGGTCTTCGTGTTGATGAGGTGGCCTTAACTGCACTCATCCAAGGCTACTGCAAGACGGGGAGGGGTAGATACGCACTTATGCTCCTGGAACGAATGGTTGAGGATCGGTGTTTGACAAGCCCTCATGCTTTCAACATACTTCTTGATGTTCTTGGCAAGGAAGTTGAGCTAGTTCGAGGAAATGCTGTGTTGGGGAAGATGTTGAAGCATGGTTCGGCTCCTTCTGTCGTTACTTACACGTTATTGGTTGATGGGTTGTGTCGAGCAGGTGAAATGGCAGCTGCCTTGAGAATGCTGGAGCTCATGAAGGAGGCTGGCTGTCCTCCGAATGTCTACACGTACACTATAGCCATCAACGGCCTTTGCCAGAGTCAAAAACTGGAGGACGCGGAGGATCTTTTGGTTGAAATGTCTAGGGCTGCAGTTTCACCAAATGCCATTACATATGCTCTGCTGATCAAGTCGTACGTTGCAGCTGGCTGTTTGGACCGCGCTTTTGAACTTTTTCGTACAATGTTCAAGGCGGGCCTTCGACCAGACAACCAAACATACACCGCGTTGCTTTCTGGGATTCTTGATATTGAAACTGCAGATTCCGACGATAGCTCCACCCACTTGCTGTTTATGAAAATCGGAATCAACCACGCGTTGGAGCTCCTGCGCAGGGCCACAGAGTGCGGTGGCGACCCTTGTGGCGCATATGCCTTCCTGATCACAGGCCTGAGCAGAGCCGGGCGAATATCAGAAGCCGGTGCTCTCATCCAGCAAATGGCGAGCTCAGGCCTCACCCTCAGCAGCGATGCTTGCGACAGCGTGATCACGTCCTTGTGCGTACGCGATGAGTGTGCTCTTGCTGTTGCGTGGATCAGGAGGCTTGTTGCCTATCGCAACGCCCCGTCTCTTGGATCATACGGCTCTGTGATCCTCGGGTTCCAAAAGGAGGGGAGGATTCAAGAAGCTGAAACTCTGGTGTATGAACTTGTGAGAGATGCTGGTGTTGAGGATGAGAGGGTGATCTTGCCATATATTGGTTTCTTGATGAAGGGAGGAGATGAGTCTTGTTATTCTCTTCAGATTTTGGATTTGATTGGACAAATTGGGTTGAAGGAGAGGCCAATTCTTTAGTACAGTAGTTTGGTTTAAACAAATGTAGGGTGGGAAAATCCATCTCTTAAATGGAGGTAGTATTAGAGATTTGTGGGAGAGATTGGTTTGGCCCAAATTTATTGAAATTAATTTTGTTGGTTTTGGTTTTGGAGACTAGAGAATTATTAAATATTTTTAGTATTACAATAAGAATGAATTGTGAATTGTTTCAAACACGTGATTGGTGAGAAGCATGACATTATCTTGATAAGAGCCCTATCATAAATTAAGAATAAAAGAATGTAGCATCAAACTTTAAATAAAAGATATTCTTATTTGAAAGCAAGGGCAATATCGTCATCAGCAAAATGCCAATTCCACGTTTTAAATAAGTTGATTAAACGATTTTTTCCTGTATTTTGAAATATTTAGATTTATCAGTTTCATTTCTATATTTCGCCTTCTGTTTGTTTTCTTCTACGGATTCTGCAATTCGATTCCTCTCTCTCTCTCTCTCTCTGTTCGATATCAACGATTCCCGTCGTGTTACATTCTCTCTTTCACTGCGTACTAAGTTTTATTCGCTAGATCTTTCTTCGTTTCTACTCATGGCATGCTGATGCTGTTCTATATGAGGTCAATTCATCGAGGTAAGATTTCGAATTTTATGTTTTGAATTGATGCTGAAGAGCCTTATATACTTGTATATGTTTCGATTTCTGAATTTTCAGTGAAACTGAAGTTGTAGTGCGCAAAGTATTGAAAAATATGCACCTCTTATTCTTTTTCTTCTATTCCCCCCCCCCCCCCCCCCCCTTTTTTTTATCAAAGTTCGATCCTAAGTTTGTAATTCAGCTACTTACGATTGGAGAAGTGTGTAATTTATTTTTTTGCTTATTTTATTACTATATGATGATAAAATTTTGAATATGAGCTGGTTAATGGATCATTAGATTGTGTGATCCATTATTTGAATTGAGTCGTTAATCGTGTTACATTGGCTGATGTAAGATTCATGCAGGCGCTAGCTGTTTATATGATTTCTCAACAGTAATTACTGTTGTTGTCGATTCTCTATCAGAAGTTGTAATTTGTTCATGTTTAGTTGCTGTATTTTGATTATAGGTGATGATTTGCTTCTGACACTTGTATGTGTGGGATATTCAGTAAAGCTGAAATTTCTGAGGACTAGGAAGTAGGAATGATCACTCTGTTTATTCCACACGTTTGCTATTGTTTTGTACTAGTACTTTTTTGTACCTTTTCTGAATGTCAACTTGTAACGGTGGTTCAGTTCATTTGCTTGTTGTTTCTGTCGATTTTTGGCAAATGGATGGAATTACAAAAGTTCTGTGCTGATGGTTGTGCATATCCCTGGGCTTCCTCAGCTGAAGTCTTTGTAGTGAGCGCGTGCTTGGTCAAAGTGGCTACTGTTGGATGACAACCACTGATTGCAGCTACTAGAGGCTGCACATAAGCATGCAGACACTATTTTGGTTAATAATCTATGATTCTTACTACAAAAAACCAGTACTTCACTACATACTGTATTACTTGGTGAGCATTAGCGAAAATGAGTGCTCAGGTCACGTAATTGAAGAGCACAGTTTGGACAGTGTTGAAACCTCTTTTAAGAGGGTGGACGTCCATTGAACTAAATTTTCTCCTCAGATTTTGTAAATCAAAATGGAAAGGTACTCCTCTTTAAGTAAATAGAAATATGCATGTGATATTTCATAAGAGACACTGCCAGACCCATTCCATGATTTCCCTCTGCGTTACTGTTCCAGATATAAAATTTTGACAGAGCTTGGTGATGGAACTTCTGGAATTGTATATAAAGCAATATATATGGAAACATCCAAGATTGTAAGGGATTTTCTAAATTATGTTCCTTTCTGTGTGTGGATAGTTCCAGCTATTGTAGAACTGTTGAATTCGAGATGCACATGTTTACAATGTCGTTTTTATTGCAGGTTGCAGTCAAGAAAATGAAGAGAAAGTTCAATTACTGGGAAGAATGTGTAAATCTACGGGAAGTTAAGGTTTGTGATTCCATTAGTTGGTCTTTTATTGCTTGTAAATTCCAAGAACCATTACTCTAATTGGGAATACTAACTTTTCTTTCTGAACAGTCTCTGCAGAAATTAAACCATCCTAATATTATCAAGTTGTTGGAGGTTGTTCAAGAAAACAATGAGCTTTTCTTCATATTTGAGTATATGGTATCGTTTCATTGCTTTTAAGGTTTTGCTTACTGTTACATTCTCATATTTCAATATCTTTCATATGTATAGTGCAACTCAGACCAAATAGCCTGTCTTATATGATAGAGGTTTTTTTGTATTCCAGGAACACAACTTATACGAAATAATGAAAGATCAGCGAAAATCTCTCCGGGAGGATGAGATCAGAGGCTTAATGGCTCAATTGCTTCAAGGTCTTGCTCATGTGCATAAACATGGATATGTTCATCGGGATCTGAAACCTGGTACAAATTACCTAATAGTGTTCTTCTGAAGATATATCTTTGTTGGACTAATAAAATCAAGTTTTTTATCTGCTTCTTGCAAACTGCAGAGAACTTGTTGGTGACAAATAACATAATAAAGATTGCTGACTTTGGATTGGCTAGAGAACTGTCATCGTCACCTCCTTTCACTGACTATGTTTCCACTCGCTGGTGAATAATGTTCACCAACAAAAGTAGACCCTTTTCTGACAGTATTTGTGGTTAATAGTTGTCTAATGGGTTCTTTATATCCTTATTTGCTAAAGGTATCGAGCTCCGGAGGTATTGCTGCAATCTTCATCGTATACTCCTGCCATTGGTATGCAAAATCTGTTTTGAATAAAACTTTGGTCACGCTCATGACTAAAATTTAGTCTGTCTTCCTTTTTGTTTTGCTCTCTTTATAAACTATATTAGATAGCTATGATCTTGTTTGCACTGAGTGTTCATTCCACCTATGTGCAACAAGACGCAGTTTTGGTATTCTGAATTATGTTGAATTCTGGTCCAGATATTTGTCTATGAATATATTTGTTATTTGCTTTTTCTAGTTTGGATAGATAACACATGGATTCCACTTAATCCTCACAGATATGTGGGCTGTTGGTGCAATACTTTCCGAGCTTTTCACTTTGCACCCTATTTTTCCGGGGGAAAGGTGACAAGATAATTTTTTCCTAATCTTATATGTTTCCACCGACAATATATGTTTTTTTTTCTCTTGGTTTTATGCAACCGGCTGAAACAGAATTCACTACTTTTAAGTATCCTTTTTTAAATAATTATTGTTCTTAGTATTTGGTTACTATGTCTCTTGAAATCAACGAAGGCAAGCTAAAAAATAGCAGAGCTCTCTCCATTGTAGCCTGTTAATCATGCTCTGTTTGTGATCAGTGAAATTGACCAACTGTACAAAATTTGCTGTGTGCTTGGGGCACCAGATTGGAGAGCCTTTCCTCAGGCTACAAACATTTCTCGATTAGTGGATATCTCTTATTCAGAAGTGAGTTTCTCCATTAAAGTCATCTGATGTTGTCCTAATACATGTTATCCTGCCTTCTTTGTGCTTTTCTTCTTTTTACATACTTTGGTTTCAATGTCATTGATAGGTTATGCCCACTGATTTCTCGGATATTGTTCCAAATGCAAGTTTGGAAGCCAGAGACTTGATCAAGGTACCTTTACTCACTACTCCCTCCGTTCCAAGGTAGTTGAGTTTTTCCCTTTTTTGGTAAAAAAACTTTATTCTATCTCCTTTTCTCTCATAACTTATGCTCTTTCTTACTTTATCCTCTCTCCACTTTAACCTATAAACATTAATTTCTTAAGTTCCGCGTTAAAAAATGCCTCAACTAACTTGGGACAAAGGGAGTTTAACATTCTGCATATAATTATTCATCAATTAATGAGACCAAGCATAATCATGCTGATACTATCTTCTCTCAGAAACTCTGTTCATGGGATCCGTTAAGGAGGCCAACTGCAGATCAATGCTTGGAGCATCCCTTTTTCCATGTAAGACGAATCTTCACATTACGATTGTTTCCACATAGGTATGCTTAATGTCTGCCATTAATTAGGTTTCCATGCGAATCCCGCGTGCACCTGTAGATGCCCTTAAATTGAATCTGGGTAAGTATAGTTGGTTTCAACCATGCAGTGAAAATCCATGTCCCGTTCTGACTTTCACCTCACCTTATGTGTAGGACCTGAACCAAACCTTGAACTGAACCTCTGGAACTTTGGCGCTGCAGCAGATGATTGTTTTCTTGGCTTAACATTGGCAGTTAATCCCAGTGCTGCAAACTTAGGTAAGAACTATGATCCAAATATTTTAAGAAAGGACATGTGCTACAATATCCATCTGTAAATATTTCATTTTTGGTATGTTGGGCATCAGTTGTGGGAACTTCACTGTTATTTGATGGTTGAATTTTATTTCTTGTAGAGAAAGTGAAGAAAAGTCATGATATTGAAGAGGTATGTTCTCTCTCTCTTGCAAGATGTAGAGGGAAGATCACTTTTCCATTTTAAAAATCTGACATTATCAATGCAGGACCTAATGATCTGCTCTAGTTTCCAAGATCATTCACAGCAATCAGGTACTTCCCTATCTTCCTGTTCCCTCAACTATTACTGTTCAAACGAGAGACGACCATGGTTGATCCCCGATTCTGCAGTTCTCTGGTCGCTGTTTCCTTCTGATCACAGCTTCATTCCCCCATCAGTCCCCTCCTCCCTATCATCATCTTTCAGGTAAACACTCAGTTTCACCGGGCTATGGAAGTTTTGCATGGCGTTCACATCAGCTCATTTTCTTCTTTCGACTGCAGCTCAGTTTCACATCCATCAATAGGGGGTTCACAATCCGAAGGTTTTGCCAGGAAACCGTTTCAGCCAAATACCTTGGATCGTCCCTTACTAGCTACGTGCTCCCATTTCCAGCGCGGTGGTTACCATTGAAGTTTTTATAGAATGCTGGGCTAGAATATGCATGACCATTATCGTTTGTGGTGGATGTTGGATGCTGTTTTTGCTACTGAATGTCTTCTCACTGTGATCCTTTTTTTTTTTTTGTAAATGAGCATGATTTCACTTCTGTTAGAATATGATCATCTTGTTCTGAATTTCATGTATATAATGATCACATACAGTTACACTAATACAACCTGTGGTTGCTCCCCCTTCACCAAATCTTTTAAACAAGAGAATGAAATGAATATGAAAAGACATTTTAAATTTTTGTCCCAACAAATTCCACTTCTTATTGCAGCTCAGCACAGACTAGCTTAACCTGAACGTTCACCACCGACCAGTATCCAAGCCTGACAAACACTAGTAAAAGATCAACCTTTACCAGCACCCGAGTCAGGCCAAGAACAACAGCAGCAGTGATGCCTGCCGAAACTCAGACAAGTTTCGATAGACGAACTAATTAAAAAAAGAGACTATTTTTCGTTGATGGAAGGGTTATAAACGATTTAGGACCTAATAATCACCTGGTGGTGGTGTCTACAAGTAAATTAATAGCTAAAATAGTTACTCATTGGACATCATACCAGAAAAAAACAAAACTGCTGAAAATGAATAATTAAAATAACCATAGACAGAGAGAGAAATTGTTGAAGAATTAAATTCCTTTTCCTTGGTCCGTGGAAAGTATGTATTATGTGAAAAACTAAGACAAAAAAAAACCTATCCAATCTCGTCTAACAACACAGTGAGTAAGAAGAGACGATGAATACTACTCGGTTGCTCGTGTTTCCGTGGAGCTACGACTGCAACTTGAAACCGGATGAAGAAGAATGAGGGAATAACAGAACCTAACTTGGTGCTACGACTCTTCAAGCAGTGGCGGAGACATGAGGGGCCATGTTCTTTGTGTTGTTGGCTATCCCAGGAGCTCGGTTGGAACGGACACCTCCGTAGCTATTGATGCTTTCACCCCTTTGATATCCATCGCGGTTAGCGGATCCTCCCCGGTTTCCACCCCTGCTGCCAAACTCACTCCTGCCGTTGAAATCACCCCTGTTATTGCCCCTACCGCCACCATAGCCTCCCCGTCCTATAACTCCCTCGTTTCTGAACCCAGATCCCCTTGCCGATTGGAACCTTCCCCTGTTACTTCCTGTGTCAGAGAAGGCAAACCGTCACAAAGATAAGCAATTATCAGATATGAATGATCATAATCATTCTACACGTTTGACATTGAACTAGCACCAGCTCGATGAAAGTACGAGATAAATACACATCTTCAACAGAAAGAAAGACAAGAGAGTAACTAGTAGTATCACATCACAATATCACATTAGGCAAAACATCAATAATCCACTTACCACGAGAATTCGTAGACCTCTTTTCCTCAACAACGGTTTGGCGTCCACCAATTGTTACTGGAGAAGCCTATGATGCAAAGATAGTATGATCAATGCAGAACAACAAAAATAACCGAAGAATCAGATTCAATTTGGAATGGTTAAAAGGCTGCAGCCAGATAGGAAATTTAATTTGAAAAATTAGCCAACACGATCTCAGTCCTCAGTACCCGAGACCTTCCTCTTTTCCTGATGTTCTCTGATATAAATAGGGGAGATTGGTGGGGTACATAGGATTAGAGTTTCGGGAGCAAGGATACAACAGGAATCATTGTCACTTATGTATATGCTACATGTGATCCCGAATCAAAGTTAACGATTGACCGTTTATCGTTGAACACCACTAACAAATTTAAATCAGATAGCTATTAACCCCTCAACCAAACTCATTTTTACATCCAAAAAGATACTTAGATGGAAAAACTATGTAACATTCAAACATTTTTGGTGTAAATATACCTCAATGGCCTTTTGCATGGAAGTTGCTTCCTCAAATTCCACAAAGCCAAAACAAAATCCTTGTTGCTGCAGCAAACATGCAATTACAAGTTTTGCAATTACAAGTTGTGTCCAATGGTGTAAATATAAGAAATACAGAGTAGTAAATAGCAATATACATTATTTATCCATCATCAGATAATAAAATTTACTAGTATATTAGAACATACTTTGTTGCTTCGAACTTGAATTCCATTATTTGTTATGTTCCCAAATTTGGTGAATATGTCACCAAGTAAAGCTTCGGTAGCATTCATGGGAAGGCCCTTAATGTATACGGAGAACCCATCAGCTGCATATATAAGAAAATCATGTAAGTTTGTAGATTCTGATACACCCGAAGATGCAAGGAATGCGGCCTAAAACATGTATTCACCCTCTTGGTTATGTTCGTGATCAAAAGAATCCAAATTGGATATTGGATTTTCAGGTGTTGAAATAGGATTAGGCTTCACTTGGTCCAAGCTCTTTGGTGGAGCTTTTCGGGCTGCTGCAGGAGGTCGCGAGAAAGTTGCAGCAGTTTCCTTGAGATGCATCACCTGAAATTATAAGCCGGAAGAGGTAAAAGAATGGCTAATAGGAAACATTAAAACTCTCATGTTATTCTTCTGCAAAATGGCAAGCAATGGGAAATAACAAGATTAAACAAGATGAATCAGGGTCAAATCACAAAAGATTATACAAGGTATGAAGATACAGTAAGAATTGCGAGCAACCAAAAAGGAAGGAAAACATCAGCTGATTTAATTCTTGGAACTGCTTATAGTCACACTTACAATAGAAGCATAAGACTTCTTTGGTGCTTTGTCAATTTTGGCAGGGGCCTCAACCACCGTCTGAGCATTACCCCATGCGTTATCAACCACCTCTGGCACAGGAACTTCCTCTTTTTCTTCTTCGGTAACTGGCACGTCCCCATTCTCCGGTGGGTTGTACACTTCTCCAGAAACAGCTTCTTCTACAGATTGCGTGCTCAGCTCAGAAACATGATTCTCTTGAACTGGGATGAGAACTACTGACAGAAAACAGGAAATATATAATCAGTCACAAACATGTTTAAAAAGACAAGCCGACAAAAAAATCTGAACAAGTGAATCACCTGGCTCATCAGGAACAGGCACCACAACACCAGGGACCGATACTGGAGTAACAGCGACATTATTCATATATCTGAACATGTCATTCAAAACAAAGTAGCCCTTGTCTTGTGGGGCAAGGAAGAAAGATTGCACAAAGTCGCTGACTTTGTTGTCTTTTCCTGTTACATAGCCAGTCACGAGAACGTGAACTCCACCATGAAACGATTCTTGTGAATCTACCGACTTAATCTCAAATACGAATTCCCCATAGTTGAGTGAAATGATTTTCTTGTTGATGTTCTGAATGGTCAAATCACATCATTAGCTAAAAACACTTTGAAAACCAACATTTTACAATCTCAACAAGACTATAGAAGCACTAGAAATTGATATGTTTGTCATTCAGAATAGTTTATACACCCAACCCAACTGTTTCCTACCATCAATTCAAAGAGAGAGATAGAGAAATATATTACTTCCATAGTGGTGGTGGTGCTCATGGAGCCATCCTCCTCAGGGCGACCAACAACACTAACATCCTGATAAAACTTGTGAACAAACTCTGGTGACTGATGCAGTATGTGATAATACTGCTTCACGAAGGCATTCCCGATCTACCGTACCAACAAAATCAATCAAAACTCCAATTACATGAATGGAAAATAAAAAGGTAAATCCTTATCACTGAACGGAAGAAAGTGAGAAGCGAACTCACAACTTCAGCGCTAACTAATTCCAAAGTCTCCGCCGCCGGTGCTGCCATCACTGATCGACAATCCAAAAAACTGCCTGCAAAATTCGCAAAGCGCATGAAAAAAAATTCAGCATTCCGCGCCAGTGAATAACACTAGAGTTTACGTCACGAATCGTCAGTGGCAATTAATTCGCGGTATTAATGGCACAGCGGGATGCAAATGACTGCAGCATTAATGATCTACCGATCGGATCGTACCTGGATGCGAAACGGATCCGAATCAAAGAGCGCGGAGAGAGAAACCGGACGTCGGTTGTTTCTCCGTCTACTTCTGAGAGTTATCCGCAGCTCCGGCGGCGGATTCTAGGGTTTAAGGGGGGGCGAATGCGGTGGAGGAATGGTGGATCTTGAAGGAGGTGGGGAATGCGGTTTTCTTTTAAGATTTCATGAATCTGTATCTTTATGTGAATAAATAAATACTATATAAATAGTGATAGTTTTAATTTATGGAAATAATAATCTCGTTTAATTTACGTAGCTTTATCACTTTCGTTTAATATATGTTGGATTAGATTTCATTTAATATGCTAGAATTAGAATTGGGATCGAAATTAAATATGAAAAATTATATTCTAATTCAATTTAAAATCATTCATATTCATATCATACAAATTACTGTAATTCATTTAGATTGGCTTGCAAGATTGTACATGCAACAATAAATTGACAAATTTCTCATGTCATTGCATTTAATCAAATCGACATATGATCTTATCATTTAATGTTCCAGTTTTAAAAAAAAGGAGAATGAGACGAGAAATGCTATCACGTTGAGTGAGACAAAGAAAATACTCCGTATTTAATTTATTATTGTAAATCAGTTTGGGGTACGACTCAAAGTAGCTCGACCGAATGGCATAGTTCGGATTCAAACTCATGGTCTTCCACCACAAGATCAACGTTACTGATATCTATCACATCAATATCTCGTGGTCTTTCAGTCATGAGATCGTCACTAATGCCACGAGATCTCGTGACTCCACCACTAGATCGAAGTTTCTGGTTTTTAAGTTTCTAACACACCAAACAAATCATGACATCAACCAAAGAAAATGCATCATAAAAGAAACATATTCATGATTGATATATAATCAGCTTTCAACCACTGCCCTTAACAGTGAACAAATATGAACAGCAACAGATGATATCTATACTAATTTTGAGACGAATAGATGCTTAAAATTTAAACAGAACGAGGGTAGTTTTTAGGTTAAATACGCCGGCATAATCTACGTGTAAGTTGTGATGAGCCTCAAAGCTTAACATTGAACTAGCTTAGCTGGTCTTTTAAGCATATAGGTTCATTCATAGACCAAAATTGCAGGCTTGGACGTACTCGTTTTCATAGTCAACATACTTGGTCCAGAGAGGCCGGAACTGGGTGATGGCTATGTCGAGCCATGGCTTCATGTTTCCATTAAAGTGTATGACTGCAGCATTGTTGATCTCATCCACGCTTATGCTGGGATTGTATCCGAGCCCCAAAACATGCCAAGATTTGTCAAGCGGCTTCGTGGTTGAGTAGTAAGTGATGAGACCTGGAGGCAACGTGCCTAGCTTCCACAATGTTCGATTTTCATTCTGCAAGAGATAACACAGGTATAAGTATGAGCAAATAACTAAGTTGCACAAAGAACAAACGATGTAACATGGTGTTTCTGAATGCGTATTCTCACCAGATTCTGCCAGTAATGGTATTCCTCAGTGCACTTCTCCCTCCTCCAAGCATCCAAGTCGAAGAAGTTCATACCATAAGCCCATGCGCATGCCTTGGGACTAAACTTGGCTTTAATCAGCGGGTGGGAGAAGTTCATATATTGGGCATATCGATGGAAAGATCCAAAACACGTCTCCACAGCACCATTCACCTTTCCGTCCATATCAATCTTCCAGAGGCCAGTTAAGTCTCTTTGAACGACTATGTCATCATCCAAGAATAAAATCTTGTGTAGCTTCGGGTACATTTCTGGCAAATAGAACCTTAGATGGTTCAGTATGGATAGATACTTCGGATTCCTGAACTTCATATTGGTTGTATCCTTTGTCGCATTCTCAAGCTTATTCTCAAAGTAGAACTGCTGTAATTTAGCGGACTCGAGCTGTTTTAACACTGGCACGTAAGAAGAGTTGAGAAATTTATAATCCTCCACAGCCTTCACCTCAATGTGGGCACCACTATAGTCCTTAATCTTAAACATCACCTGCATAGCCCCAAGATTCATTTTGTCCGTCACCACATGGAACACATGCTTCCATGGCTCCTTCGTGTTTTTCACAGCCGAGTTTACCACTACAGAAGCAGCAATCACGTTGTCAGAGAAAATAGCGTAATGATAAAGCTTTGGGTCTTCAAACTCTGGCTTAGGGGGGTTAGCCTCATCTGTATACTTCTCGTGATGAGCTATTCTCTCTTCCATCAATCTCAAAGCCAAGCAATGCAAGCTCTTGGGAATCGACTTGGCAGCAATCAAGCTTGAAAAAGCACCTTGCTTCTTAGCTTTTGTCAACTGTTCATTCAAAGCAAAGATGGTATCTTTCAACTTGTGAATCTTCAACTGATTATCAAATGATTCTTTTGCCTCCGCAATCACTTGCCTAGTCAGCTTGATCCGTTCCTTCACCTCCTTCTCAAATCTCCTCAACACCAATTCATCAATCGAATTTGCATCCGAACCAAACAAGGCTCGGTACACAGGTTTCGAGATCAGATCAGTATAATTCCGAGATAGATCAGCAAAAATCCTAACCACCTTCGAGTTTTCAAGCTTCAGCTTCCGTGCATAGGAGGCATAGGCTAATGCTAAAGATCTGTGATCATCTGCTTGTTTACGGATCTGATCCAACCTCGGCTTCAACGGATCTGATTTTAATGCCAAAATTGATCTCCGAAGAGATTCCGATTTCGATCCAAATGAACTAAAAGAAGAACCCTGGCAAAATGACTTAAAATTCAGTACATTCCAAACTAAAGTAACATCGAGCTGAATTACTTCATAAATCGAAGTCAAGCACTCGAATTTGAATTTAAACTTTAAACAATCATATCATAAGCTTGAAAGCTCAACAACAAAGGCAGCATTAATTGAGACAAAAACAACAAAAACAAGCAATTCAGCACAATCACAACAACTATAAATGCATCCAGTCATACAGAAATGGAACCTATAAAACCCTACAAATCAAAATCTAATGAAAAAAAAAACATCAAAATTAAAGGAGAAAAATAACAAACAGTAAAAATCAACAACACAAACACTCACGAATCCGAGATCGGCCGGCGACGAGGAGGTAGTGAGCATAAACGACGCCGTAAGGAGAAGCGAAACAGCGACGGTCACGAAACCGGCGAAGTATTTGAGTCGGAGCATTGAGCTTCGGAATGTGCGCCCGGAAGCCCGATCCGAAGTCGCATTCCGGTGGATCCGGCCCGAATTGGAGGCCATTGATTCTCTGCAACTCCGCGTGTGTGTGTGTTAGTGACAGTGAGTCGATGAGCTTTTTCAGATTTGGAGGAAAAATAGTTGAGTGGTTATTATATGGTGCGGCGGGGTTGATTGGAAGATCTGGAACTGCACGCTTTGGGAGTGTTGTACAGCGTTAAGGGTGTGAAATTTTTGTCCTTAATGTACAAGTTTTAATGCGGAGCAGGTGGGGCCCGGCGTGGAAAGAGAAAAGGCCGGCGATTTGTTGTCGGTGATATTCAAGTAGTTTAGATTTAGATTAATCATACCGCAAAGAGTGGATAACCTGATTTTGATTTACTTGATTGCTAGTAGTAGATTTTAAATTAAATATGAACCATATGTAATTAAAGTATCATATATCGAAATTAAAATTTGAACATAATTCATAAAATTATTGATTTATTCAAATTTGCAGTAAGTTATAATTTCAGTATTGATAAGATTTAATAGTATATTTATATGACTCTATCGGATATAAACTAAAACGATGTCATGTGATAGACAATGAAACCATGCCAAGAATACTAATTAGATGATTTTACTTTTTATTATTCTATTCTCACATTTTCTCCATCATCACATTCTCTTTTAACATAAATTTCCAACTAATGAAATTGTTTAGTTTAGTATAGTAAAATTTTGTTTCAGTATATGTAACGTTATTTTAGTTGGCGCCCAATAGTAACACTCAATTAATTTATCAAGTTATATATCGGTTGGAAATATAGTAGAGTATATTAATTGCAAAATCAAAATAAATAAATATTTGTGTAATTTACAAATCAATAAAAGTGATATGTATAACTAGAAATCGACTAAAATTCAGTAATAATTTACATACAAATACCACTTGTTAAATTATTATAAACAATTAAAATTAAATTACACAACACAAAATTTAAATTCATATAAATACAAGGCCAGCATCTGGTCAACAATGCGGCTCAAATATTCGGGCCCAATGGGCCGAAATATTAAACGATTTCGGCCCGTATAAGATATCTTCAGTCTCTTCGTTACCTTCGGTAGCTCATGAGCTGATTATCGCCGCCGTCAGCCACCGTCGACCACCGCCTCCCCCTCAGCTCAAATGGCTTCGGACGAAAAAAGCGCGGATCAAATCACACCAAATTCTCCATTATCTTCTTCTTCGAATTTGTCTTCATCGAATCCGGACCAGTGGAAGCAGCGCATTCTAATCCCCACTGTGCTCGCAGGTTTTTCTTTTTTTTTCTCTATCTTGCTTTCTGAATTGTTTTTCTGATGATCGTCGTCTGATTTAGAGAATTGTTTATGTGCAAAAACTAGGGATTGCTGGAGGATCTGTAGGATTGCTGTCAAAACACCGAAATAATCCCGGCGTTTCAGCGATTTCAGCTATATATGCTTCGAATTTCGCTATCGTCACCGGCTGTTACTGCGGTAAAGTTACTCTTTTGATATTGATAGCTTTTAATGATCGAATTTGATATTCATAGTTTCACCATAGCACATTTGATTATGTTGATTTTAGATGGATCGTGTAGCTTTTCCATTTCCACTTATGCTATTGTTCATTGTATTTGGTAATCACAAATTTATGATCAAACATATTGCGCTGTGGATTTTCTTCCATCTTTATTGATTTGAGGAAGTAAATCTGATCATTATTATGTTGAAGAAAAAGTCAATCTTTATTTCACTGTATATAGGTAAAGATTAATCGGATAACACTTATGTTTGGATCATAACATCACAATGTCTATATTGCGATAATCATATATTTAGTTGATTACCATGGAGCTCTCTTTTTCTATAGATTGATATGCATGTCTAGTTGGCAGAAAAGCCTGATGTTTTCTCCGGTAGGCTACAAATCGAACGGCCAATGCAAGTACTCTTCATGTAGTTGTTCTTTTTCTTTGCTTTTTTGCTCTTATGCACATTGTGTTGTTACCAGTCACTAGTTCTTTTATGTTAGATTAAATCTTTCATATCTTTCGTGGATTGGGTAATTGAATGGCTGGTAAACAGCTGGACGATAGAATGGTATTGAAATATTGCACTCTTCTGCTTTTTGTTTGTATTGATGCACAAATAGACTTCTCTACACTTAGTTTCTATGCAGTCAGAAACCTCATTACCATTCTGAAATAGTAGTATATCAAAGAGAATGATAGTAATTGCAATACATATCTATACCTTTTTTCTTCGTTCCTATGGGGTGTGGGGTGTGGGGTGTGGGGTGTGAACTGCAAGATATATATTGACCTCCCGGAGTTACAGGTGCGCGAGAATTTGTCAGGGTGAGTAGAGAAGGTAAACCAGACGACTTGCTAAATTCAGCTATTGGAGGGTTTGGTAGCGGAGCTATTCTTGGTCGTCTTCAAGGTCAGGGTTCCGAGCCATTTCTATCTGCATAAGCAAATGTGTTGATGTTTCTTGCATTCTGATTCGGGTTTTGTTTCATTTTTTGTCTTACAATGGTATCTCAGCTGGCCCAGTTGGCGCTGTTCGTTACTCTGTGATGTTTGCTGTTATTGGGACAGCAGTTGATTATGCTACTTCTAAGATTATGCCTGCCATTTACAAGCTCAAAGAGAAGGACGACTGGCTTGTACTGCCCGAGTGGTCACCAATCAAGATACTAGACGAAGAGGCTCTCGCTGCAAAACGTGCTCGGGAAGAAAAAATATACAGAAGTGTCCATAATCTGAAAAAAGAAGAATCTTGATACATCTGTGTTGTAACTCTGTGTGGCATGTACTAAATTTTTGCTTTTGCTTTTGCTGGATGGATACTTTTCATGCCTCAGCTGCATACATCACTGCACTTCCACTTGACACCTATCGTAATGATAAACGGCTCGTCTCGCCGTGACCTTCTCTTGAATTTAGGTTTGAGTAAAAGTGTATGAAATAATAAACTGAGTCAAAAGTGGTGATTTTATTTGACAATCAAACCTCTTCAGATTCAATCTTCAAATATCCACATCATACATAACATATTTGCTGCTCAGACAAAATTTACACAATCAGATGTTCGAAACTAACTAGGAACGAATAAAATTTCATAAAAGTAAAGTAATCATCCTTGTTAACATGTTCCATTGCTCATGATGCTTAGAGCCCTCTCAGGAGAGCAGTGACACGAGCGAGACAAACTCCTGGGCAACGCGCCCCTTTGATCTAGTGTTGATCACGAAGTGCTCAGGATACTTCCTCAACAACATGAGCATTCCATGCCATGGTTTTCCATTGGCTTCCGGGGTCAAAACATCCTCGGATGTCAGGTACTTCCTTACGCGACTGTGATGCCAGATATTGCCGAATTGCTCCACCAACTGCGTGAACCAAATTATTTTCAGACCAAGATGACGCATGAATCTAGACATTCTTAATAGGAAAACAATGTAAAATACAAGTTTTGGTGGGGGAATAGTCACTATAATGATTACTCCATATCAGAACTCAACAGCTTAGATGAGTGGAGATGGTAAGCTTACTACAAATGCCCATTTACTATACAAGGGGGAGAAACATAGAGAAGTTAATCCCAAAACGAAAGTAACACGAGTATCACATATCGAAATCTTGGCCAAAGATATCACATAGAAACATGATTCTTGATATTGCCAATTGGTCATCTTTGCAAGTACTAACAAAGTTGGAAGGCAATAGTCACCAACAAGATTTATTCAAATTTTCTTTTACCTCTGTGTGAAGTTTCTCCATCGGCATCCAATCCCCAGGACCACATAGATCAGACAGAACCGTTGCGACTGATGACACGACATCCTTCTCCTCCAGCTGAAGGAGCTGCTGGTTATCTGATTCCCTGTCGATTCGTGGTCTTCCACCACCCTTTTTATCTGAAATAAAATGTGTATGCTCTTAGATAGTAAAGAAACATTGCATCTCTGCCTCAGTAGATAGATAGACCATATCAATTTAATAAGTTAACCTTTATTACAAGAACACGAGTTTATCAGTGTAAACTTCCCTAACTTAGACATTTAAACCGATGCTTAACTACAATAGGTGATAATTTGAAGACTAATCATAAACAAAATCTATCAACTGTTTCAGCAAATTCCAGTACTAAATGAACTTCATATATTGAACGATTTTTACCTGATTGCCCTGACCCCCCTGCTTTCCCACCGGAGCCGTAACTGTAACCGCCGGCATCAATGCCGGCGTCGATCCGCCTCATCCGTTTACCTCCAGACGAGCCCTCCTCCCCTCCAGCTCCGCCATCCTCCTCATTATACTCATCCTCATAATACTCCCCTCTTCCTCTACCCTTCTTCCCAAGCCCTACCCCGCCACCGGAGGGCGGCGGCATCCCCAAATTATGCTGCGCCGCCGGTGGGGCCCCAATCGGAAAATTAGCCGTGTGGTGGCGGGGTCCGATCGGGCCGCCGAGAATGCTCCTGACCGGAAGCAGGAAGTAGAACTCTTTATCGCCGATTTGCAGAAGATCTTGGGAATCGAGCTTCACCGGCGGGTTGCCGGGGAGGTGGAGGACGCCTTCGACGAAGCATCCGTTTTTTCCGAGCACCTCGAGGGCGAAGCGGCGGCGCTGGAAGTCGTAGAAGATGCGGGCGTGGTGGCGGCTGATGTTCATCCCGCCGCCGAGGGAGGAGAGGTCGACGTCCACAGACGATTTCTTCGAATTGCGGCCGAGGATAATCGAGTAGGTCTGCATGTAGTACTCGAAATCCTCGCCTTGCAGCTTCGCGAAGCCGGCCTCCACGTCGCTGCTGCTCATCGCTGCGGAATTAGGGTTCCGATCGTTGGAATTGGGGGATTAATTTGGAGGCAGCTTCTTTTTCCTTTTTCTTTTTGTACTACTCCATAATATTGAAGGTTTTTCCTTTTGTAAAATATTTAGTTTTTTTCTTCTTTTGGTAGATTTTTAAAATTGGATTTTTTGCTTCTTGAAAGTGGAATCTCACCATATGTACCGAAATGTCTGATTGGTAGCACATTCAACTAATATTTTCCGGCATTTTGAGCGCACCAAATAAAATGATGTATTATACGATCTTTAACACCTTAAGGTATTTCAATCCTCAGCGATCTAATCCTGATTAATTTAACCTTTATTTGCATTATCTCAAGTCAACCACCTTATCATTGACGTGTTGTCAGCGTCACTCATCATGCCCCGATTGACTTGAAGAGCACAGACGGCGGTGAGTTACACCGGATCCTCGACGGTAATGCTGGGGCAATCCAACTACGAATCGGCGAGTCGTGAAGGATTAAATGACCTAATTATGTTATTATACCGATGGATATCATAATTCTATTCGGTTGGCCCGATACAAGCATCTCAGCGCGATAATTGGTTGGGCGTGACCAATCTTTTAAACACGGCATTTCATATTGCGTGATTCTCATCTTAACGTAGGATTTTTTTTTTTCCAATTTTGAAAATCTTTTTTTCCATAATCTAAAAATAATTGAAGGAAAAATAATTGAGATTGTAATCATTGTTTCAACTACCCCCTCGGAAAATGATGAAAAGTTCTCCATTTTCTACAGATCTATCAGAAGGTAATAAATCCAATTTCCCTAAAAAAGTTACCCATTTTCCAGCCTCCGTGCATCGATCATATCGAAGAACACTACAATAAAGAACACAAACACGCGCACTAAAATAATGCCCAAATTTTAGATTTTTTGTGGCAATCAATTCCTTGCGAGAATCCAGATAAATCCCCAATTGCTCGAGCCACCGCCAATGTTGCTGAGGGGAGGGGCTTTCTCGGCATGCAATGCCGCCGCAGCCGCCGATAACACCGCCAATTGCAGATTTCCCGGCGTGATTCGCGCGCCGTGCTCAGCTCGCCCGCGGAGGGCGGCCTCACTGCGGGTGGCGGCGGTGGCCACGGGCGAGACAAAGAGCAAGGCGCAGGAGACGAGCCTAGCCGACCGCCTGCGGCTCGGCAGCTTGACCGAAGACGGCTTGTCGTATAAGGAGAAGTTCATAGTGCGGTGTTATGAGGTCGGGATTAACAAAACCGCCACCGTTGAAACCATAGCCAATCTATTGCAGGTGCTTCGCTAAAAAATTAGCTGGTTTTAGTATTATTTTTTTTTACTTGAATGGGTGTATTTGATCTGCAATTTTAGCTGATTTGGTGGAAGATTGCACATTTGGTGAGGATTGAGGTGTGTTGAGCGTTAATGTGGGTGTTTCTTTTGAGCAAGATTGCATCTTTTGTGGTCTTTTTGGTGTTTGGTTTATAATTTGGCCTAATTCTTGTTTGTCCTTTTTTTTAAATATGATTCATATTTGGGTTAATAAACGTTGATATAATTTAAACTAATTTCTCGAAATATTCATGCTTTGTTGTATAGATTAGAATTTGGAAAATTGTAATTGGTTGAGAAGATTTACTTGGTTTTTTGAGAATATGTTTTCATACAATCGTTTCTCTTGTCCATTGAACTATGGTGAATGTTTTGTTTACTGCAAATTTCTCTGTGTATAACTTGATTCATGAATCTGTCTTTGTTTTCTTTTTGTTTCATGACTTTGTTTGAATCGCGGTATACATTTGGAGTGGAATAAACTGATGTTATAGTATATTGTTCTCGCATCTTTTGTTGCCTGAATCTTGTGCGCATCTTTTCATCGAGGCTAAATCGAACTATCTCCAACCTAGTACTTATTTTTGCGTTCTAATCGAGCAGGAGGTTGGTTGCAACCATGCTCAGTATGTTGGGTTCTCGACTGATGGATTTGCAACTACGCTTACTATGAGAAAATATCATCTCATATGGGTGACTGCTCGTATGCACATTGAGATCTACAAATACCCTGCCTGGTAGTGTAATTTGAGAATTTTAACTGTTGCCTAGTAATTGCAAATTGGTTGCTAATGCTCTTATCTGTGCTTTCACAATATTCATAATGAAACAGGAGTGATGTGGTTGAGATCGAGACATGGTGCCAAAGTGAAGGAAGGATAGGCACAAGACGTGATTGGATTCTCAAAGATTATACTACTGGTGAAGTCATTGGACGGGCAACTAGGTGCGTTGATTTTTTTTTTCCAAATTTGGTGATCAATGTGGGAACTTACTCTGAAACTTGGCTCGTCTTTAACTTTAATATTTCGTACTAATCACTTGGAAACCTCTATCTAATGATATGGTGGAACCTAATTCTGTTCTTAGCACTTGTTTCTTGCGGTGGTTGTACCTCTAGTTCGTGACACGCGACTAGCACTTTCATGATTTCAACAGTAATTGATGAGCCTTTTATCATCTTTACCTGTTTTGTTGCAGCAAGTGGGTGATGATGAACCAAGATACCAGGCGGCTGCAGAAAGTCACTGATGAAGTGCGTGACGAATATCTAGTTTATTGCCCCAAAACGCTTAGGTGAAGTCTTTCTTTCTGATTTACTCCTTCACTTGGTAGTTATGCCTTAAGTTGCTCCAAAGTTCTGTGTATTATCTTTCAAGGATGTTGGTATACTGAATTTCTAGGCTGCTCCCGAAAATCTTTCGTGTTATCTTGCATGAACAGCACGTGCAACTAACTATCATATGTCTGTTAATTTGTTTGATGGCAGACTAGCTTTTCCAGAAGAGAATAATGCTAGCTTGAAGAAAATAGCTAAACTCGATGACCCTGCTGATCATTACAAAGTCGGGCTTGTGGTAAGATCCTTGGGTTTTGCCAGATAATTCGAACTTTGTTTCCTTTTATCTGAAATAATGGGTGCGCCACTGTTTTCGCAGCCTAGACGAGCTGATCTTGACATGAACCAGCATGTAAACAATGTCACCTACATTGGATGGGTTCTAGAGGTTGGTTAGTTAGTTAGTTAAATTTAGTATATTTCCTTCATTGTATGTTCTTGGAAATGGCTGTTTCTTGTTTGGAAATTAGTTATTTTATTCTGAATTGTGATTTTTCCCCCAACAGAGCATGCCTCAAGAGATCATCGACAGTCATGAGCTGCAGACTATAACGTTGGATTACAGGCGCGAATGCCAGCACGATGATGTAGTCGACTCCCTCACCAGCCCTGAGCCAGCCATAGACGACAGCACAGTTCCAGGGCTTCAGGGAACCAACGGCTCTCTGGCTGCTGCAAGAGATGAGAACGACCGCCTTCAGTTTCTGCATCTCCTGAGATTGTCGAAAGAAGGTTCTGAGATCAACCGGGGGCGCACTGAGTGGCGGAAGAAACCCGCAAAGAGATGAGCATGTTTCGCCTCCCCTTCTACTCATCCCCAGAGGTAATATTATGAAGTTCCCCGTTGGTTGTTCGTTCCTTCTATTGCCAGTAGGCATCTTGTAACTCTATGCTTTTCGTTATCTCCGATGATTTTGTATGAAGTTTTTTAGTCTTTGTTGATCGAGATGATTGAATTCTAGTATGTTTCTTGTGAGAACGTCGAACATTTGCCGAAATTTCAGTTCTTATGTTCTTTTTTATGATTGATGTTTTGTTATGACAATATATCAAAGATCAACTCTTCAGAGGCATAGTATAATTTAACAATGGTGCTCCAAATTTTGAAAATCCAGTGATTATATATGGTAGTAGTATATTTCATTACAACAACAGGGAGAGAATGAAAGAATCTAGGAGAAACTGGACACTAGAAAGACCAAAACTAAGTAGACGTAACCCCTGAACGACAGAGATGGCGACTATGATCACGACACAGACGATACATGTTCGCCACCCTTTGTCATCTTCTTCCTCTTTCTCTACCACCACGCACAGCAACCCTTCTGCATTCGAAGGTTAAGAAAACAAACGTAAGATTGAATCAAAGGGCTAAGACAGATGAAATGGACAACGAACCTTAGGTTGGTCCTTCTGTATCTCGGGCGTGCCATAAGACGGAGGTCTGGGAGTCCCAGAGACGTTCCCAGCTCCGGTATTCCTCTCTTCACGCACTTTGTTGAAAATGTGCGTGAAGTTCTCTGCCGCCTGAGGGTTGTTCTCATCCCACTCGCCAAATCTTGGCACGGCCGCACCTTTGTCGGGCTGCCATTGCAACACCGTTTGCTTAATAAGGTGAAAATACATTTCAAACATTGAATTCTTAGTAAGAAAGACTCACACTCTCATCGCCTCGACTAGTTGGCCTTAGCTTGGATCTCCCAGGGGTGCCTTGGCTACTATTATCATGGCTTTTCCCTTCCCAAGCTGGTGAACTGCTGTCTCGTCCTCCCGCGACTTTCTTCTGGTGAAGAGGTGAGCGGTCGAAGCTCTGCTCGGATCCTGCACTGGCTCGGGCAGGGCGGGCAACCCGGTCGATTCGCTTACAGCCCTTGGACCTGGATTTTCACTGGAGTTGTGGGAATCGGCGTCTTCCTCTTTGCTCACTCTACGTTCGGGCCTCGACCCCGCTGCTCCCCTCCCGTCGGGCTCGTCTCGTGGCGGAGCATCATCAAATGTGGCCGGATTTTCCACTGGATGGTTAGGATTGATCATCTTCCCACCTTTGTTTTTCCTTGCTTTTTCGAAATATACGGTGTAAGGAACGTTGTCTTCGTTCTCCCAGTTGCCAAATTTTGGCACGTTTGAACGCTGCTTAATAGCATTATTCGATTAGATGCAGATATTGAGAAAAGTATGAATTATTAAGTTCAATCTCCAAATAATCATGATGCATCAATGAATCTTCCTCAAACCAAATGTGAATAGTACTAGTATTAAACATTGTGAATTTCTACACAAAACTACAACCAATGCACAAATACATATACGTATATACACGAAGCAGATCTGAACTAACAACATAACAGAAGCTAAATTAGGTGATGATGGAAATATGAAGAGAGAGACAAAGCGACTGATTAAAATAAGGCGAATTCATATAATTTCGTATGGGAAGAAATTGAAAATCGTGAACTTACAGCCATTGGATGCGCAGAATTGTAGGAGTAGTTATTAAGACGACGTAATTCGACACTTTTAGATCAACCTAGGCCCTAGGTCGCGGCAAAATTCTTCAGCAACGAATTTGCAGCAGTGAAGAGAGAGGGAGCATACAATGCTGGCGGAAGGAGTATATACCATCAACAAATGATCTAATTGGTTGATTGACGAAAGTAAAAAAAGAAAATCGAAATTCGTAACTACTTCAATCCTTCATATTTCGTTATTAATTTTCTCAAATGTGACTAGTTCATTATTTTAATAGGATCACTCATATCCACTCATATTCAGCAATCGAACTATTTTGTTATCATGTCATGTCACGTCTAGCGATATATTTATAGTCTGATAGCATATTAGTAGTTTTTACGAGAATTATGTACAACCTCATGACTATCACTTGCGATGGTACATTCAGCTCGAGCATGACGTGATAGGAACCTCGACATGGCAACACCAGAACCTATCAACGAGCAATCCAAGCAAGAGAATAACAACGTCGACGACACGCAAGAAGCAACGCCGAGCAAGCCAAGAGGAAGAGCTGAGGGCGTCGCGCGTAGCAGGAAAGGCGGGCTGAAACGAGTGTCGTCGAGACCAGCACGTTTTAAGGATTTCATGACTTATTGAAGATAGAGATGGAGTAGTCACCAAGTTATTTTATTTTATTTTCGCTATGCTTTTATTTCCTTTTGAACGAACATTATATTAGGATAGTTTTTTTGATAAATCTTTTCGGGTTTTCTTCTTGATTCTTTCCCGAATCGTAGAGTCGAATCAAGCAGGGTCCGATCTCTATAAATACTAGAGATTATTAGAAAGTCAAAAATATCGAGAATTGAGAAATAAAAAGATCTTCTTTCTCTAAACCTTAGCTCTTTACAAACCCTAGCGCGGCTTGGGCGTTGTCTAGATCTTTCATTCATACAAAACAGGTGATCAGCTCTCAAATAGGCTCTTTGTGCCTATTAATTGGTGCTTTCGTTGATCTCTCTTCTCCCGTGCCTTACGATGTCGACGAGTGAAACACAGCCCTTATCAGCAGCTGAATTGACGGAGGAATTGCTCGATGTCCAAGCGCGCTACGCTGGGCAGGATAAGAAATTGCTCTCCATCCAGTTTGATCTCGAGGTTCTCACACGCAAACAAGATACCCAAGCTAAGAAGATAGAGGACAGCCTTGCCATCCTGATCGCCGCAAGCAAGAAGCAGCACGCAGAACCCCCCGATCCGGTTCTCGCGCCCTCCAGGAGTTGGAAACTACCGCAATCACTGGTGCGACCCCCGCAGGGTCTGGAAACCGAACCACTACCAAAGATCAAGCCAGAGGCACCTAGGTTTAATGGAGAAAACGCGATGGAGTGGATTCGCAAAATCCAGCGCTATTTCAATCACCACTATACACCACTAAAGGACCGAATCTACTTGACCTCATATTTGTTTGATCATCCAGCTTCCTGTTGGTTGACTTATTGGGAAGACAA
Source organism: Salvia hispanica (assembly GCF_029641045.1). Lineage (NCBI taxonomy): Eukaryota > Viridiplantae > Streptophyta > Magnoliopsida > Lamiales > Lamiaceae > Salvia > Salvia hispanica. The sequence continues at coordinate 33,048,186 of NC_142694.1, forward strand.
TTGTCCGGAGAAAGGTTGGGACGAGTTTTTGTTGGCTGTGAAACACCGTTTTGACCCTGATGTTTATGTCGATTATGTTGGGTGTTTGGCCAATCTTCACCAGTCCTCAACCGTTGAAATCTATCAGGCAGAGTTCGAAGATCTAATGCAAAAAGCCTCCAACGTGGGGGAGGAGACCTTGACATCACTCTTCATCGCCGGTTTGTAGGATTCACTCAAACTCGAACTGTTAACTAAACGCCCAGCGTCCCTCAATGAGGCTTTTGCTTTGGCACAACAGCTTGCTGCATGCCAACGATTGGTCAACCCGCGGAGTGCCCAACCACGCCAGACCTGGAACGACCGCGACTCGAAACCCAGACCGAATCAGACTTCGGCGCTGACCACACAGCAACCGCGGCCTGCTGCAGTGGGACCACACCCCAAGCCCGGCATCCCTATTGTCAAGATATCAGCAGCCGAACGTGCAGAACGTGCTCGAAAAAACTTGTGTTATTGGTGCCCAGAAAAGTACACTAGAGAACACGTATGTAGCAAAAAGTTCTACGCTCTAATGGGTGTAGATGATGAAGATGATGAGTCAACTGAACTGGAGATACCGACTGATGAGGAGTGCGAGACGATGGTCATTACAGGTGACGTCTCAGCGGTCAACGTGATTGGTCCGCAACTCAAGCCAAGATCTATTCGCATAAAGGGGATTATTAATGAGCAGGAGGTGTCCGTACTGATTGACGGTGGTAGTACTCATAATTTTATTCAGCCCACCGTCGCAGAACAGCTAAGTCTTCCAATTCACCCTATTACTCCGTTTCGAGTTTTTGTGGGGAATGGTGCATCGTTGAAATGTTCATTTGCTTGCTTAAAAACTCAGATTATGCTTCAAGGCAATTCCTTCGATATAGATTTGTTTATATTACAGGTGAAAGGCTCAGATGTAATTCTAGGAGTGCAATGGCTGCAGGACCTTGGGGATGTGACCAAGAATTTTCAGACCTTGACGATGCAGTTCAAATGGGACAATAAAACCATATTTCTGCAAGGAGATGGCGCCGAACCGCGGAGGATTTCTTATAATGGTCTATTTTCCTTGATTGATCACGAACCGGACTGCGAGTTGTTTGAGCTCATCTCGACGGAACCCGCTGCTGGACCGCCTGAGCCGCGAGCTTCACCTCTGCCCACGGATCCTCTCATCAGCCGGGTCCTGGAATCATATGATTCGATATTCTCGGTTCCCACATCCATGCCCCCGGCTCGCCAGTGGGATCATAAGATACATATCCCGGAAGGTACTCGGCCAATCAATGTCAAACTGTAGCGATATCCGTATTTTCAGAAAACGGAGATAGAACGTCAAGTTAGAGAGATGTTGTCACAGGGAGTTATTCAACACATCACAAGCCCGTTCTCATCGCCCGTTTTGTTGGTAAGGAAAAAAGATGGTACTTTTCGCTTTTGCGTTGATTATCGTGCTTTGAATGCAGCTACCACACCCGACCACTTTCCTATCCCTATGGCTGACGAGCTCTTCGACGAACTCAATAAGGCGAGAGTGTTCTCCAAACTCGACCTTCGATCCGGTTATCATCAAATTCGGATGCATGTGGCCGATATACATAAAACTGCATTCAGAACACACGACGGACATTTTGAATTTTTGGTTATGCCTTTCGGATTGACGAATGCCCCGTCGACATTTCAAGCAGCAATGAACAGTATCTTTCGTCCCTTCTTGCGCAAATATGTTATTGTTTTTTTTGATGATATTTTGGTGTATAGTGCTTCGATGGAGGAACACGCGATTCACTTGGAGCGGGTAATGTCTATTCTGCGCTCCAACTGTTTTTATATCAAGCCATCGAAGTGCTCGTTTGGGGTGGAGACGATCGACTATCTAGGGCATATAATTTCAGCCGGCGAACTGCAAGCTGACCCGGCTAAGATTGAAGCCATGTCATCTTGGCCGACGCCTACCACAGTCAAGCAGCTGCGCGAAATCTTGGGACTGACGAGCTATTATCGGCGTTTTGTGAAGCACTACTCTCTCATTGCAGCCCCACTTACGGATTTATTGAAAAAGGAGGCATTCGCCTAGACATCAGCTGCTACAGACAGTTTCGAAGCTCTCAAATCCGCCATGACGGCTGCTCCGGTGTTACACCTTCCTGACTTCGAGCTTCCCTTCACAATTGAAACTGATGCTTCAGATTTTGGCATTGGCGCCGTCTTGCTGCAAAACGGCCACCCCTTGGCTTATTTCTGTAAAAAGTTGGGGCCTAGGCGACGTATTGCATCCACCTATCACAAAGAGCTATATGCTATTGTCGAGTCGGTACACAAATGGAGACAATATTTACTTGGGCGGGAGTTCATTATTCGTAGTGACCAACGGAGCTTGAAGGATTTATTATCCCAGGTGGTACAAACACCGGATCAACAATTCTATTTAAGAAAATTGATGAGGTTTAATTTTAAGATTGAGTACAAGTCTGGAGCTTCCAATCGGGTCGCCGACGCCCTATCCCGCCGAGAGCACGAAGAACCGACCGAGGAGCATACTTTATTTGTCTTGCTCTCACAACCTATTCCAACCTTGATGGACCGAGTGCGTCAAGAAAATCGGGAGCTGCCCGACTTGGTTCAACTTCACACAGCAGTCGCGGTAGGTACAGCACCGGCTCATATCTCCGTGTCTGACGGTGTGCTATATTTTAAGCACCGTCTATACTTGAGCAGAGACTCCATGGTGCGGGCGGACATTCTGCGTGAGTCACATGACTCCAAGGCAGCCGGCCACCCCGGCGAAAGGCGGACGTTTGCTCGTGTCGCGACGTCGTTTTATTGGTTGGGAATGCGAACTGATGTGAGACGTTACGTAGCAGCTTGCCAGATTTTCCAGGCCACGAAGTACATTACAGACAAGCCTTCAGGGCTCATTCAGCCGCTGCCGATTCCGGAGTCAGTATGGTCTTCGGCCTCTATGGATTTCATTGTGGGTCTCCCTCCTTCGCATGGGTATACCGCAATAATGGTGGTTGTGGATCGCCTATCCAAATATGCTCATTTTGGTGCGTTACCGACAGGTTTCGATGCCCCCAAGGTAGCAAAGTTATTCATCAACACAGTCGTCAAACTTCATGGCTTCCTCGAAAAGCAGATCGAGATGCAATTTTTTTAAGTGAGTTTTGGACGGAGTTGTTAACTATGAGTGGTACGAAGCTTCAGTTCACCACCACTTATCACCCCCAAACTGATGGACAGTCAGAGGTCACCAATCGGTCTCTCGAGAAATACTTGCGCGCCTTCACGTTTGACCAACCCAAACGATGGTATGAATTTCTACCTTGGGCAGAATTAGCAATGAATTGCAGTTTGAATGTAAGCATCGGGATGTCGCCCTTTATGGCCCTCTATGGCCGTGAGCCTCCAAACATTTTTGGCACCCCGGCCGCCCCATCCAAGAACGCGGCTGTTGCAGCTTCCTTGGGCGAACGTACCACCCTGCTGCAGTTATTAAAGGGTAATCTCGCTGCAGCGCAGAGACGAATGGCGGAGCAAGCGAATAAGCATAGGAAACATGTGGAGTTTAAGGTGGGTGATCAAGTTCTTCTCCGTCTCCAGCCGTATCGTCAGGTCTCTGTCGGACGCCCTCTTTCTGCTAAGTTGGGTAGACGATACTATGGACCGTATGTTGTTCTCGATCGTGTAGGTGCAGTGGCATACCGTTTGCAGCTGCCACTTGGGAGTCGCATCCATGACGTTTTTCATGTCTCACTTTTGAGGCCTTTTGTTCCTCCACTGTCTGAGGCGATTTCGGATCAATTGCCTTGTGTCTTTCGAAATGGTAGACCAGTTGACACGCCGGTGAGGGCGACGAAGGAGAGGGTTGCTCTGCATGACGGACTGCCGCAACGTCAGTGGTTAGTGTATTGGGCGAGTGATCCCACAACAGCTTCCTGGGAACCTACATTGGAGCTTCTGAAACATTTCCCGTCCCTCAACCTTGAGGACAAGGTCGATCTCATCCGGGGAGGAGTTGATAGGAACCTCGACATGGCAACACCAGAACCTGTCAACGAGCAATCCAAGCAGGAGAATAACAACGTCGACGACACGCAAGAAGCAACGCCGAGCAAGCCAAGAGGAAGAGCTAAGGGCGTCACGCGTAGCAGGAAAGGCGGGCTGAAACGAGTGTCGTCGAGACCAGCACGTTTTAAGGATTTCATGACTTATTGAAGATAGAGATGGAGTAGTCACCAAGTTATTTTATTTTATTTTTGCTATGCTTTTATTTCCTTTTGAACGAACATTATATTAGGATAGTTTTTTTAATAAATCTTTTCGGATTTTCTTCTTGATTCTTTCCCGAATCGTAGAGTCGAATCAAGCAGGGTCCGATCTCTATAAATACTAGAGATCATTAGAGAGTCAAAAATATCGAGAATTGAGAAATAAAAAGATATTCTTTCTCTAAACCATAGCTCTTTACAAACCCTAGCGCGGTTTGGACGTTGTCTAGATCTTTCATTCATACAAAACAGGTGATCAGCTCTCAAATAGGCTCTTTGTGCCTATTATGACGTTTGCTATATTGTCATGTTAGATTGCACGGGGACTAGTTGCCTCAGAAGATACATTTGAGTTGATTATGGAGTAAAGATAAAGTTTAAATGTTTCACCAAGCCAATGTTGTCTTTTGTCAACTCCTAAACAATGACAAATATTTCTAAAACAAAAACATATTGTAGTAATAAATATCGATTGACAAGTAGTAGTACTACATTTATTTGAGATTGTGCAGTGTGCTCTGCAATTTCATTCTTTTTCCATCCATGTAACCTCTCTCTCCCTCTCTTTCTCAGCACCATTCCTTTTTTCTGCTTTCTCAATTAATAAACCATTATCCAAGAAAAAGTAGAATCAAGTTAAAGTTTCATCCTTTAGTAAGAAAAATCTCCAAAGTAACCAGAAACAGCAATTGGGATATGATTAATTGTAGAGTTTAGTTTGTCTCAGCATTTATTTCCAAAGATAATCTTGGCTGAAAGGCGTAGTGGGTCATTGCTTTCTCAAAAACCCAATGCTTTAGAGAACAAAAGATAAATTCAAGATTCTTCCTTTTATTATCATAGCTACTGAAAAATTTAAAAGTTGTGAAAAGTTCTATTTTTTAAAAAAATTTAAAGGCTTGCACAGAAATAAAGAATTGATTGCATTTCTCCATATCAGCTCATTTCTTGAATATGCTTCAATTTGTGAAAAAAGTTAGTGTTTGCAGAAAGGGACTAGTGTAATTGTGTGTGTGTGTGGGAAGGATGATTCCTCCGGTCTTTGTAATTGTGTGTGGTGAGGGTTTAGTGGCATTCCTTTTAATGGTGAAGATTGGGCCTTTGAGGGAATTGGTGATGAAGGGTTTGGATGAAGTGAAAATGAGAAGGGGCACAGTTTCAACCATAGCTGGAACTATTTTTGTGATTCTGTTGTCATGCTTGTTTAGCGTTGTCGGGTCTAAGCACGGCGCAATGGCACCTATGGATCAGGTGATTTGGAGGACTAATCTGTTGGAGGCTACTGTTATGGGTAAGGGTCATTGTAGATTTGGTCATGGCTTCCTTTTCACGATTCTTGAGTCTCGAATGCTGATGAGTTTTTGTTTTTGCTTATCATAATGAGTTAAGGGTGATTCTTGAATCTCAAGTGCTAGTGACTTTTTGTGTTTGCTTATCGGAACGACTTGAATGAGTACAGGTTTCTTACGGTGGGCTTGGATCTTATTAGTGTTGTGTTTGCTTATGATTAATCTTGGTGATTCTTGTATCTTGATTGTATGTGTTAGTAGCTATTCTCGAATGGTAAGATAAGGAAGACGATGAATGGAACTGATATAGAACCGGTTTATATACTGTGAATGGAATAAGATAACAATGGTAGAAGAATGCACGATACACTCTCTCAAAATTCAGTGTTATGGTTGCTTTTAGGGATTCTTGAACTTTGATTGTTTTGGTCATTCTTGCTTCTTGATTGTTCGTGCACAGATCGCTTATGAATGAATGTTATGTTTACTTTCTCCGAATGGCTAAAATGTGTTTATGGTTGTGTTAATTGATTCTCGAATCTTGATTGCTGATCACCATTGTGTGCTATCTCCCACTGTGGCTTCAACGAGTTCATGGTTCGTTTTGGCAATTCTCGAATCTAGACCTTGAGCAAACTGAACTTGTAAATCCTGCTATGGCCTTCTTATTTCAAAATTATCATATCTAAGCATTTTCATTTTCATTTTCATATTGAAAAATCTGCAATCGTTTTATAGATCGACTTTGATGCTAAACTTCTTGCTATCATTCTTTTACTTTGTTTTCGTATCGTATCTTTGTTAACACGATGAGAAAGGAGGGCTATGCCTATCCGCTTGTAAACGCTGCTGATGTCTGGTTATCTTGCATATCTATCACAGCCTTTTCTCTCTTCCTCGGGTTTCTGATTGATCGTATGCACTACTACATGCGGAGGCTGAGCAAGCTAAGAAGCAGCACCAGAGTTCTAACGCGGGAAATCGAGAGGCTAGAGACAGAGAAGGTGCAAATGAGGGAGATGGGAGAGAGAGCTGCTGAAGAAGCCAAGCAGTTTCAGCAGGAAATATCTAGTTTGATTGATGATTTGGAAATGGTGAAGATGGAGGCTGCGGAGAAGGATGTGCTGCTCGAGGCGGCTGAAGCTCATGTCGTTGCTCTGCAGAAACAAGCGGCGGATCTTCTGCTCGAGTACGACTGTCGTCTCGAAGATAGCCATGGTTGGAAGTGAGGATAGTTTGGGTGGTATACTAGTTGAGGTTTTTGTTGTTAGGAAGTAGTGAGTTTTGGTTGTGGCTGGTTTCGGTATCGCTTACGAGGTCGTTGCTCGCGGGGAGTCGGGCCTGGGCCGAACTTGTGTGCACCTTTAGTAGCAACGACGAGGAAAGGGGCAAGTAGAATTGACACTGGGATCTCAACAACTATTCATTTAGAGGTTATTTTCCAGAGCGTTCGATTTGATAGATTATATGTGCATTATTAAATCATAACGAGTGTTGTTCCATTGAATGGATTTATCAATATTTAATTTCGGCATAGTATCACGCAAGATTAGTAACTACTGTTACTACTTTGAGTCTTAATTAATTACGAGTTTGTGTCCCGCGTGATTACTTATTAGTCAAGACTTAAAAACTGAAAAGTAAAATTTAAAATTAATTTTAAAGAATTATAGTAATTGATTTCAATATAGAATTTGAGAATATAATCATTTGAGATTTTATATTCAAAATCAAAATTTTTATTTTCATTCAAATATTAAGAAATAAGACGAATTAATTGTAATCATAAAATATGAGATCATTTAATTATAATCTTATCTAATTATGGAGTACGTATATGAATACTACTCCTATTTATTTACTCAGATTCAAAAATATTAGCTCAAAGTTAATTACAAAAGAAAATGGTGAGTTTTCTCGGCTGCGAAGAGCTCGAATAGACCGAAAATGGCCGCCGCCAGCGCTCCAAATCCGCCGTCGACGGCGGAAATTGCCGAAGCTGCTGAACCTCTGCCCTCGAAGCTCGAAAATTCTGAACAGGATTGCCCACGCAAAACCAAACCAGGACAGAAACGCCTCGCTCTCACCTTCACTGTTCTCTTTTCTTTCCTGTTAGGTACAAATCATCGCAAATTATTTCAATCACACTGTTTCATCTTTTATGTTGTACTCGTTTATAGTTTCTGCTATGTTTTGCAACCGCAGGTCTTCCATTTTTGTTAAAATCGGTAGAAATCTACAGATCGCCTCTGCCGTTCCGAGAAATCGATGATTTGTCCGCCGCAGTTGAGTCGATTCCGTTGCAATTTCCTTGCAAATTCCGAGCGGTATTTGTTGGTACAGGAGGATCTTCATTGGATGCTAATGAATTATCGGTTAAGATTGAACATCAAATGCGGAAAATCGCTGCCAAGGATTCAACATCCTGCGGTGCTTGTAGCTATAATTCATCTGTTTCTGTAGTCGTAGAAAATGGTGCTGATTGTTTTCGTAGTGACAATGATTTCAACTGGAAGTGTGGAGCGTTGAGTGAGCCGAACAAGTATGAGGATTCAGGGGAATATAATGATGAGTTGTTCGATGAGTATTTGCATTCGTTGGTGGACGAAAGTGATAGTCGTGACAATGGAGGAAATGTTTATACGATGATAGTGGTGAGGAGGGAAGGACAGAAGGATGTGAGTGCAGTTGTTGGGAAATATAGGCATGGGTGGATTGTGGGTAGAGTTTCAGAGGAGGAGGCGGTGAAGAAGGTGGCCTCTGTTTTCGTGAAAGCGTTTGTGAATGGTGGAAAAGAGGAAGGGTCGATCAGTGGGGAGTTTATGCCTGTGGGAGCAGATGGGAAGATCGTGCTTTCATTTAATTTGCTGAATGCTAATCCTCATGATTGGATTTATGACTGGTATAAAACTTATTTGATGTGATTTTGATAGGAAAGTTGCTTATGATGCAGTTATTGTTATCGTTTTCACAATATCTTGTTCTTACAACAACACTGTTAATATTTACATGTTTTTTTATCTAGTTTGTTATTTACAGTGTCTGGTTATGCTGCTAGTTTTGTTGATTCTTCATTGAATGCCTTGACAGAGTGTCAGCTGTAGCTTAAGTTTGAATCTACTTCGCTACTGCAAACTGAAAAGTATTTTCAATTACTTTTTTCTGCAGGGAATTCCAAGAGATAGATGATAATCTCTTGGCTCCGATTCTCGAGTATTTGAAGCCTCTAGCAGATATAAGCGTGGAGAGTCAGGTCATGCTCAAGCTTTGTTTCGTGTCTATTAGTGTTTAAGAGAATGTTTGGTAAACTATATAGCTTGGAATTATATTTGTGAACTCTTTGTTAGATTTTGTATCTATTGAATTTATCACTCCAGGTTGATTAACTATTGTACCATCTTTGATGAAAGAACAGGTCTTGTACCACACTCCAAAGTCTTCGTTTTCTTACTGGGATGAAATGCTGGGGAGCTATATTTTCACTACAAAAGATCTTCCTTTCTTTGTATGTTCTCTCAACACTTCCTCTATGGGTATCCTGATCTAAGGAAAAAACAAATATTGTGCAGTTTGTATGTCGGGTTGCATACCATATTTCCTCCTATCCGCAAGGACCTCAATTAAGAAAAATGAGCTGATGCATGCTTGCAGCATCAGTTCTCTGTTTGGAACTTATTAACTTTCTTAATTTCTTGCAATTGATGCATGCTTAAGGTTGAGGGAAGAGCCATATTGCAGTATAACATCTGCATTTATTTTTGTATTTTGCTGAAGATTATATCTTGTAGTACAATTTCATTTTCTAGTAAGCCTGCTGCCTGCAAATCATGGTAATGACTAACTCTCTGTGTGATTACCAAATTTTCATGTTTGCTTATTCTGCCATAAAATGAACAGTAACTATTTATTTTAAAACTTGTCATCAAAACGCTTATATGTCCAGATATTGTAGGTAAACTCAAATGAGTGGCATTTGGATACATCAGTAGCAGCAGGAGGACGTTCGAAGATCCTCCATCTTGTGGTGTATAATCTTTAACTCATTAATGATTTTCATTATTACTAGTATATGTAAAATTATGTAATATTACTGCTGTCAATTTGTGTTTAGTTTATAATCTTGAAGTACTTTGGTCAACGTAATGATATCATACACTCCTGTGAGATAGTAACTTAAGGGAAAACCTTGAAATCAGACAATTATTTGCATCTACCAACAGCTAATCTGATTGATATTCAATATCCTGATTGAGTCTGTGATTCGTTATTAGAAACTATTGAATGTAGTTTCCTTTCCTTTTTGTTCTATTTGCTCTCCCAGGTATGTCCCATCTTCAACAGAGTGTCCACTTCAATTGCAGCTCCCTAATGGGAAAATTTCTAAATCAAATGGCTTTATATCCCCGGTGAGTTAAGTTTGCTTTAAAATTTAAATCATTGTTTCTTTACTGTGTTTTACCCTTCAAACTCAGTTTTTCTGTATGTGCCAAATTTTCAGATGTGGGGCAGTGTTGTTGTTTGGAACCATGCAGCTTGTTTGAATGGTTCAAAAATGGAGACTCGTGTCAGGCATATGATTTCTTCTGAGGTCAGTTGCAATCGTTAAGTGATCTTGTTCTGAATTCTCATGTAATAGTTTCTGTTTTAAAAATTGTGTTATTTTTCTTTTTCCATTTTTTGTTCATATATTTCCCATAGAAAAGTTATGTAAGCTGACTAGTTTGCAAATGTTATTGCACTAATTTTTCTAGCTAAGCTACTCAAAAGATATAAGGTTTAAGTAGAAAAACTTTACCATAAGTATATTATCCTCAATTGTGACAACAGGACATGAGGAAAATCTTTGAAGTCTTCATAGGACAGCTACGACAACTCTTTGGTCTGAAGTCCAAAGGCATCTTTCGTGATGCATCAGGCACAATGCGACTTTTGACCAGTGAAAGTGGCTTCACAGAATGGTAAGCAAGTCTATTAGCTGGTTCAGCGTAATATGGCAAAAATGACAAAAAGCTTGTAATTAGATGTGGTTTCTTTAGTTCTAGTCGTAACATGCTAATATTTAAAAGATTAGTGACAGTATTATATGCCGCTAAGAATGAAAATATTATTTTCATTATGCTTTTCCTAAAACATGTTGGAAGTGTTTGGAATTCAGCCACACATTCCCCGTTTAGTTAATGCCTTTTTTGTAAAGAGTAATTGTCTACGGAAATTGATAGCATGTGTACTTTCTGATTATAAGGGAATTGGATGTATTATCACGGCAGCACACATGTTATAATCTTCTTCAGTGCACCACCACTCTTGGATCACTTTCTCGACTGGTACGCCATACTTTCTTTGTTGGCTTATAGTTTCAGCGTATGTCCTTGTCTTTACTACAAGCAAGATATTTATGCAGGTCCAGTCACTTCCAAGAATGATTATTAAGGAGGAAATAGGAGAACAGGTGAATATTCCATGTCATATATTGGTTTTAGTTTAGTGGAACATTATATGATACCCAATTCCATTAATTGAGCAGGTGAGGTACTCTCTTGAGGCTGCAAAATCGGCTTTGAGCAACGTGTCTGCTGGAATTTACGACGCTTCTGCCGGTATGATGGAAGCAATATTTTCTGCCATTGAAATGCAGACATGTTCTAACCCATAGCTCATACATTGTTTTTGTGTCAGTATCCTCAAGACGAGCTAGATCCTTTGCGGAGGATGCTTTCTACCATCCATCCATGATGTCCGTGAGCTATTACTCATTTGAGCACTGCTTTGCTGTCTACTCGGTTCGTTCTCATTTTACTTAAACTCACTCCATTCTTCCTCTACAGCCAGCAAAATAGAATTAAGTATGTTGCTTGCTTCATTTGTTTAGAGGCAATTGTAAATATTACGCTGTTGATGTTGAACCTAGCCACAATTAGGCAATCTAACTATCTGCTGTCTCGTTCTACGACAGCCCTTCTTCCTGCCGGTTGCGCTGCACGTGCTTCTGGCAGCCCTTAGAGAATGGAAAAGGTACAAGCAAGAAAGCAGAAAGTTTAAAGCATGGAAAGCTAAGAAAGATTAGAGTTCCCTCGCCACAATGAGATCATATACAAGGGAATGTTTTTAGTTGATTCTGAAGCTGACAGTAGCAGCACATCGACAAAGCAAATACCGGGGTCGTCGCGTTGGCCACGCTTGGTTCAGTGCAGTTATTTTATACGTTCAGTACCTCGTAAATTAAAATAGACAGTCATTTGTGTATGCTTAGGGTGTGATTCTTGTATGGACAATATATTTTCATATTTTGCACAACTTAACATGTTGATTTTCTGATTCGCGTTGCATTCATGAATTTCTAAACTTCGAATATACTGCTGTAAATTAAAACACCACCTTTAACAAGTTTTAATGAATTTAGTAGGAGTTTGTAACTATTTATAAATGTTTGCATAAATGTGAGTTATACCTAGTTTCTACGTAACATTGTCTATGTTTGACTTGCACGAATTTTAAGAAATATGAAGAAAAGTGAGTGGAAAAAGTTACGCCTGCGTTTCTCTCATCGTCTCTGTCAGCTTCCTTCTGGCCCTACATTATTCAACACTTTCGGTTTGTCTCCCATCTCGGCCGCTCTCTCTGAACATTTCCCTCCATATTGCCTCGCCCACCCTTAAAATATCAGGTTCTTTTCCTTCGTTAAATTTAAGGTTCATTAGGGTTCATCCGTATCCAAGAATTAATATCCTAATTAGGGAATTAAAGCGATTGGTAGATTACACAATATAAGTATTATACACTTCTTGAACAGGAATATGCCGCCACATACTTATTTGGTTTTGTATGATCAAGAACTTGACTAATTGAAGCATTATAAGGAATTGAAATAGGGTAGACATGCAATGAATTGATTTGATTTTAACTGTACGTAAAATTTGTATTAGGAATTGCCTATTAAGGAATTGAAATATGGCATTCACTGAATTTATTTGTTTTTAATTGTATGTATGATGTTGGGCCTTTTGGGACTATGCCATATTTACTAATTGCACATTGTCTATGCCGATCAATTTACATGTTATTTTTTCTTGGGCTATATTTGGTTTCTTTTTGAGTACCTACTACTTCTAAAGATATCTTCGGTGGTTTTTTTTTTAATCTTTAAATCTCTGTCTAGGAAAGAGTATTAGTTGCTGTTTATGAAATTAAATATTCTGCTGTCAAGAAAGAGAAAAATTGTGGACAATGTTTGAGGTATAGATTATGAATCACTAGGGATATCCAATTGTAGGAGAATTTTAAGTATTTTTGCTATGATAAAAATTTCACTAGAGTTTAGTTATAAAATTTTCATTTAAAAAAAAAAAAAAATAATAATAATAATAGTTATAAGGAGACTTTCTTGTAACTTCTGTTGGCAAAATTTGGCTATTACTGTTTCTATGCATCATATAAATAACCAGTATGGAAAACATAAAATTCTGTGATGGCTACATTTGTTATATTCACACTTTAACTCCTAGTTACTTATGCAGATTGTTGCATGGTTGGCGCTTGATTCCCCTCAAGATCTAAGTTTGGTTATAGTTGGAGCTCTTTTCGGGTTGAAGAAGTTGAGAAGTTGAAAATTTGAACACCAAAATTTGAGAAATAAAGTGTTCTTAGTTTTCCCACATCACCTCTCCTAAACCATTTCTCACATATTCCATCCATTCTTCTCTCAAATATTTCCTTGTAGGGGAACTACCGCACAACTGAAGATTGACGATTCACTGTTAGTATAATGGTTTTTTTGGTGGCACTAGTTTCCTTTATATATTATTGACTATTTAGAATCCAAACATTTATACATATTTGGTTGGATGGTTCGTGCAAGTTATTTCAATATAATAACTTTTCTTTGGAGTAATGGGTTTGTAGTGTATTTTGATATTTTAATGCAAAGCAGAGTTTCTAATACTCTTTTAGGTTTTAGGAAAATTTTAACACCCTGCGACATGATCAAGACACCAGATGAGTGAAATAATCCGACTTAAAATTATTTTTTTCCTTAGGTCTCGTAAACTTTTTGTTGTCTCCGGTGTTCTGAGTCGAGGTCATTTTGTTTTTAAATTAAAATAAATACTTTTGTTGCTTGCATATCCTGATAATTAACTCGCAACCAGAAACCTTAAGCTTAAGTTGTCTTGTTTTGACTACTATTATTAAGAAAGGTTTGGAATGATTTGTGGCTGGAAAACATTGGTAACATTGCTACATACCAAAATGTTAATGTAAAGTAAAATAATACTCTATAATAACTTAATTCCTTACCATGCCCTGTTGTTATAGTTTTCGTTAAATACCATCATATCTTGTGCAGAGATCTGAGTTTCAACAAATTAACAGGACTGCTTCCTCGAGAACTTGGTGGTCAAGAAGGAGACATGTAAGAGTTTGTTTGACAACTTTCAACATTTCTTTTAGTTGACTGAATCGAAGATTAGTGCTTTTATTACACAGTGATGATATTTCGTATTATACAGCTGTCAATAGGGTCCGTAGTTGGTAATTATATGGCTCAACTCTCCTCACATGATGATTCATGTCTACTTTGAGTGTTGGGGGTTCTGAAGTCAAATTTGGTTGAATTGCTAACTCTGATATATTTGTTTTCCAGTTACCTGATTGGGAACTTCCTTAACGGGACAGTGCCACAATTGATGGAAGATAAGGGAAACACGTGAGGTTCCATTTCCATCCAGAACTTAATACTAATATTTCCCACTTATCATACAAGTGGAATGATAATTGTGTGCTCAAAATTCATACAGCAATGTAGTTGATTGAAACTGCAGCGATCTATCCTACAACAACTTCACATCTCTAAATCCAGTACCAAGTTGCGCGAGAAGCAGCCCGTGAGTTTACTATTTAATGTTCATCCTTATGTGTATGCTGTGTTCAGATTTTCAATACTCACTTAAATATCGCCACTCCTTTTCAGAAACTTGTTTGCCAACTCAAATGGAAACACCAGGTGAGTTACAGATTTCTCTTTAATGCATTTTCAATTAAACATCTCATTATTCAATGTAGCATGACCATTAATATCACGTTCTTTTGGCAGTGGTGCTCCCTCTTGTGTAAATCCGTGGTGCAAGCTAGGTAAGTGACAACTCACTTGTATATATTAATGGACGATGTTTATTCAACTAGTAAATCCTTGGAAACTAAATACACCTCCTTGGCTAAGAATGGATTGCAAAGGTAAAAGTTCAAGTTTTTTATTTAGAAAAAAAGAAGAAGAAGTTATTTTTGTGTTTTTATATGGGGTGATGAGAGGATCAAGCCGTTAAGGTAGTGTGTGTAAAACAACTCTAAATGTGTAAATTATTGAGGAATATTCTTATTTGTTTTGGATATTCCTACTCTATATATTCATAACATGTTTTTTTCCCTCAGATGATTTCTACTTTTTTCCGTATAAATTGTGGAAGCAACCGACACTATGATGATTACAATTTACAAGCACATAGCAATTCTGAAAACTTCTACCAAGGTGAAAAATGGGGATTCAGCAGCACAGGCAAGTTCTGTAATACTGAAACACTTGGAAAAATTTTTTGCATCAAGCGACCTAAACACTTCAGGGCATTTCAGGGCTGGAATCTAGGATTAAATTATCAAATTGTAGTGGAAATTTGTTTGAGAAATATTGTAGTGGAAATATTAGGGGGTTTATTTACTCTTATTTTTTGCTATTATTCTCTCTCTTACTTTACCATCTATCCACTTTATCTGTTTATTATCATTTTTATAAAACGAGGGCAGAAAAGTCAATAGAACTACTAAAGTGGGAGTAGTATAATATAGATATTAAGAAAGTTTGGTTTGGTTTTTCAATATCATGAGAAACCACACTTTTAATTTAAGCATTGATGAAGCAAAAAATACCTGGGAAACAAAGGAGTAATAATTAAATCCAATTATTAAAAAGTATAAACCTAAAAACAAAAAAGGTTAGAAAATATCAAGAATTTCCAAAACATAATTATTACAGAGAGGGCAATTGCCCCCCTGAACCCACATCTCCCTGGAACACAGGCGGCAAAAGGAATGCCCGCACGGATCAAACGCCGCCCCCTTATGCCTCACCATGCAAATACTACAGTTAGTATTCGCTCCTCCCCCGTCTTCCTCCTCGTCCTCCTCCTCATCCTCGTCCTCCCCCATCCCGTACTCGTCGTCGTTCTCCGCTAGCAACGACATCAGCGACATCTTCGCCGGCGCCTCCTCCCCCTCCTCGTCCGCCGCCTCCTCCTCCTGCAGCCGCCGCAGGGGCGAGGGGTCGCTGTCGAACCTCCCGCTCCGCTCGTTGCGGCCGCTGGAGTTCCGCCTCAGGAACTCCTGCTGCACGGCCCCGATCTCCGCCCCCTGCAGCATGCCGGGGTCGGACTCCGGGGCCGCGCTCACCCGGCCCGAGGGGTGCCGGAACATGACGCGCTTCTGGCTCGTCTGGACCGGCACGTCCGAGGCCGGGACGGACACGCTCGACGTCCATGCGGCCCCGCTGCCTGCGTGCCGCCCTTGGCTGCGGATCTTCTCCTTGAAGTGCTTCCAGCCGCGGAGCTCCTCCTTCGGGTCGTCGTCGTCGGGGTCGTCGTGGATGACGTCGGTTAGGGTGCGGGTGGATACGGCGCGGGTGAATTTGCTGGGGCCGCCCTCGGTTTCCATCCGCCGCCGTTAAATGCCACTTATAATGAATGATACAATTATTTTTTATGGTTTTTTTAGTATACAAAGTGAAAAATTGAAATATTATATTTTTCATGATTTTTTTTTGAGAAATAAATAGGGAGGGAAAATAGTGTAATAGATGGTATTTGAGGAATGATTGAACGAGTCTAGAGGGATTTGTTTTTTTTTTAATGAAAATGCTAAATGTTTTTCCATTCTCTCATTTATGCAATCACTTATGCTTTATTATACACTGCATTCATTTGCATAAAATAGACTAGTTTTATTATTTTGGGTTGTTCCCAAAAATTAGACAAAGTCTAAACATAAAAAGTTTTGCAACCAATAATAATCATATGCAACATTTATAATGTGCATCCCACAATCTACTAATATCCGTTTCACTACCTTTTGTCTTTTTCTTTCTCTCTTACTTTATCAATTATATATTAAAACTCTTACAAGTTTGTCAATTTTTTGGGGATGGAGGAAGTAATTACTAAGAGCATTCGCATCGCGTCTCGATGCGAGCTCTATCTCGTATCGAAGAGACGAGACCGCATCGAGACGGCGATGCGGCCTCCATCTCGTCTCGACGAGACGGGACATCTCGTCCCGTGTCTCCTTCCGAAGAGGCCGGCCTCGAGACGTCTCGCCACGCGCCTTGTCGAAGTGGCGAGCTGTGGTTCGTGCGTGACACCCACTCGCTGACCCGCGAGTGGGCGTCGTTTATATCCGTTAAAATTGATTTTTTTTTAAATCAGAAAAAATTCAAAAAAAAATAATATATATATATATATATATAAATTCCAAAAATAATACTAGCCGTTTATAGCCGTTTTTTTCAAATTTGTAAATTTTTTTCAATTTTTTTAAAGCCTCCAACCACTTCTATAAATACCAAATCATTCCCACAAATTATCCACCATAAAAAAACTCTCTATTCTCACTCAAATTTTTTTAATGATGTGTTTTTTTTTTATTTTTTATGATTTTAATTATGTATTTTTAATTTTTTTTAGGATTTTAATTATGTATTTTTTAATTTTTTAGGCCTTTAAATTGTCATTTTTATTTTATTTAATGAAATGTGTTTTTATTAATTGTATTTGTTGGAATTAAAAAATAAAAAATGAATTTGAATGAATAGTTAAGGGATGAGATGGTTAAGAGATGGGGGGATGTAGGTGTTGTCTCTTAGTTAAGAGATGGGGTGAAAAGTACAGTGAGACCCATGAATAGTGAAGAGATGAGACAGTTATGAGACGGATAAAAGACATGGATGCGGATGGCCTAATCTCAATCATCTCCACAAAAAATTGTCATACAATAAAAGAATCTATGTTGATATAGTTTCTATTACTTATATGAAAACAAGAATCCGATTAATTGCATCCACAATAAGAATAGGCCAGCCATAGGCCAACTACTCTCTTTCTCTGCCACGTCATCGGCACTAAAAATCCACCTGCCACATCATCATTTTACTCAAATAGGCTAGCCTTAGGCCAGCCATAGGCCAGCCGCAATAAAAATAATTCAAAAACAACTACATTTAGAGCATCCGCAATGGTGCTTAGGCCAGCCATAGGCGAGCAATAGGCCAGCCATTCTCTCCCTTGCCACGTCAGCAACACTAAAAAATCCACCTGCCACATCAGATTTAGGCCAGCCATAGGCCAGCCGCAATAAAAATAATTCAAAATATACTACATTTACGGAATTAAAATTACGATTAAATTACGGAATTAAATTTACGACACATATACGGGAAAATTCATTAATTGCATTTAAAAAAGTTACATGGATAAAAAAAAAATTACATAATAAAAAAAAATCCGGGCTTCCACACACGAGCCACCGCCCCACTCTACTCCTCACTAATTTATTAAAATAATACATAAAAGATGTTAGTATGCCTTGAATTTGTGTTAGTTTGTGTATAGAAATTTAGAGATAGAGAAAATCGCGTTTATATAGTTTTTCAAAAATAAAAAAAAAAGAATTAATTTTTTTTTAAAAATGAATTAAAAAAAAATTTAAAAAAAGAATTAAAAAAAAAACAAAATTCGGCGCTGGCCGATCGCTGGCCGATCGGGCCGCCACAATGGCGGCTAGCCGATCGGCCAGCGCTTCGGCCAGCGACGAGCGATCGGCCAGCCCACGCCGATCCGCTCGCCGAAATCGTCCTCGCCGATTGCAATGGTTCGGCTAGCGCGACGAATCGGCTAGCCGGTCGCTAGCCGACCATTGCGGATGCTCTTACGGAATTAAATTTATGAGACATATACGGAAAAATTCATTAATTGCATTAAAAAAAAAGTACATTCATTTAAAAAATAAATTACATAATAAAGAAAAAAAACTATCGCCGTGCAGTCTTCCGTGCCCACAACTCTTCAATTATATCCTTTTGGAGTTGAATATGAGCATCCACTTGGCGCATGTCGGCATATTCCTGGAGGCGGCCGACTTCATCGTGAGGTACCCCACGTCGTACGCTAGGGGTGGCCATTCCGTGGCTTGGACCGGCTTCATCGTCATTGGCCCAACTAGTCAGTTGTATGCCTTCGTCTTCGACGATCATGTTGTGCATGATAATGCATGCGTATATTATATCAGCAACGCATTTGACATCCCACAAACGCGTTGGACCCTTAATTGCCGCCCATCGAGACTGGAGCACACCAAATGCGCGCTTCACGTCCTTGCGCGCCGACTCCTGCCGTTCCGCAAAGTAGGCCTTCTTGTCATCCGCCGCGTGCCTGGTCGTCTTCACAAAGACAGGCCACCTAGGGTATATCTCATCCGCCAAGTAGTAGCCCATACCATGCCGGTTGCCGTTGGCCACAAATGAGACGGCTGGACCGATGCCCTGAAACTTCTCGTTGAAGAAGGACGACGAGTTGAGGTCGTTGTTCGACCCGACTACCCCAAAATATGCATGTCAGATCCACAACCGGTAATCAGCTACGGCCTCGAGGATCATCGTGGGATTCTTTCCCTTGTAGCCGATCGTGTAGGTCCCTTTCTAGGCAGTTGGACAGTTCTTCCACTCCTAATGCATACAATCTATACTGCCTAACATCCCGGGGGAACCCATGCTGCTCCCCGTGCATCTGCATCAGATCCTGACAATCTTGGGGGGTAGGGCTTCGAAGGTACTGCTCACCGAAAATTTGAATCACGCCCTGACAGAAAAACTTCAGACATTCCAGAGAAGTCGTCTCACCGATGTGGAGGTACTCATCCCACATGTCTGCCGCGCCTCCGTAGGCCAACTGCCTAATTGCCGTCGTGCACTTTTGGATAGGGGTGTGGCCGGGTCTGCCAGCCGCATCGTGCATGAAGCGGAAATAAAGATATCGACGCTCCAAAGCATCAACGATACGCATAAACAACTCCCTGCGCATTCTAAAACGCCGCCTGGACATGTTTGCTGGAAACCGCGGGTCCGGAGCGAAGTAGTCGTCATATAGCCGCTGATGTGCAGCTACGTGATCCCGATCAATCACTGCTCGGCGGTGGACAACCGGTGGAGGGCGAGGTACCGCCTGCTGTTCGACCCTTCGCATATACCGCTCTAGCTCGAGGTTCATGTAGGCCTCCATAGCCTCGTTCATCTGCCGTTCGTACTCCTCAGTATCCCCACCACTACCACCACTACCACCAACACTGCTACCACCCGCGTTACTCATCGCTCGATGTTGCTCTTGTACAAAAATTTAGAGAGAGAGAAAACTCGTTAAAACAAGTGGTGCAAATGAAAATGAAACTAAAATCGCGTATATATAGGTTTTCAAAAAATTTTAAAAAAAAAAAAACGAAAATTGGCGCTGGCCGATCGGCACGCCACAATGGCAGCCAGCGCCCTCAAATCGGCTAGCCCACGCCGATTTTTTCGCCGATTCGCGGCTGACCGATTCCAATAGTTCGGCTAGCAACGCGAATCGGCTAGCCGCTATTGTGGATGCTCTTATAGCCATTGGATGTAAAAGATTAAGTGGGATATCTAGTGGTGCCACGTGGAAATTTATTTTATGTTAATTAATTTAAAAAGGAAATTTTTGTCATTTTATATATATGATATTTTCGTGATTCTCATGATGTCAACATGATACAGTAATAATGTCAACTCAATGCCTTGAATATGTAAACTAAATATGTTGACATTATATGTAGTTGTTGACACTGAGTGTAATGGTTGAAAATATTGAAAATTCAAATAAATTATCATAATTTATCATCAAAACATACGCAATTAGGATCTTGTTATTATCCTTATAAAATTACTATTAGTTTGATATATATTTTGTGCAAAAATAATTTAAATCGAGATAGTTATATTAATTTAAAACTTTGAGATATTTTTTAAAAGTTAATTATAACTAAAAAAATTTAGTTTCCATTAATACCCCTGATTGACATTATTTACTCACGAGTTAAAACCAGTAAAACCTCTTTGACATCGTTACAACAACTTGTTGACATCACGTGAAAATTGATCTTAGCCGTTTGTTTTCAGATTGGATAGACTAGATTTAATACTTCCTCCGTCTATCTGTAGTAGAGGCGTCTTTTGGGCACGAAATTTAAGAAAGGTTGTGTTAAGTGAATTAAGTAAATAAACAATAAAGTATGAAAGGAAAAAGATAGAGAAATGAAGAAAGAATAAAGTAAGAGAGAGTAAAGTAAGAGAAAAGAAAAGTTCTTGCTTTTTGTAAAAGAAACGACTCAGCTAAAATGGGACAACCCAAAAAGGAATACGACTCAGCTTCAGGGAGACGAAGAAAGTACTTAGTAGTTATCAATTTAAGGTGTAGTTAACTACCTAACAGGACCCTATAAAAACGACTCAATATCTCGTTAAAATAGATAAAAGAAAAATCATGAGCTGGATTTATAGTTATTAAGTAGTTATCTCATTTCATAAAAATGAATTTATTATAAAAACATTTAACAAATGAAATAATGTGTTAGGAATCAGATTTAAACTGGTGACCCAAGAATTTTCAGTCATGTGCTATACTAGTTGAGTTATTAGTAATTTAGTATCCGTTGAGACGAGCAATATCTTAATGCACATGATATGAATTAAGACAATTTAAAAATAAGGTAATCTCTTTTGCGTGCATGGTTAGCTTAGCCCGTTTGTAGAAAAGGACTCCTTAGGGTGGAGGAGTCAGGGAGGCGACAACGACGGTGAAGACGACAACGACGGTGAAATTTTGTTCTTGCACGCGCACATGTGAGTTTTCTTCTTTAAAAACATCTACTACTATAATTTATTTATACTTATTAAATTGATAGCCACATTTAATTTGATCATCATGTTTGCTATTCTAAAATTAGCTAAATTAATGAAAATAACTTAATCTTTTAAAGAACCTTATTAAGTTCAACAACTTAAAAAAATAAAAGGAGTAAAAATTATGTGAATAAGCCCAAATCAAATGAGGCCCAATTTGAAGAATTTGTCGGCATGATGGGCCCGAATTCTCGCGCCCAAAATAGTTTTTACAATATTTTAGAGAGAGAAAACAATAGGCATTTTTAGAGAGAGAAAGTTGCGGGGAACCAACGAGCACGAAGGGGGACGAGCCTGCAGCATCATTTCCAGATCAAAATCACACGCAGTTACACGCACTGACATATACATACACGTATTTGTATGCACACGCTCGTCTTCATTGCCATGCTGTAGCGGAAATGCCTCTAATGGAGTCAGGTGAATATGCAATCATTGATTTGAGTTGAGGTACCTTGTGCAATCAGAGGCAAAACCCTAGAGGAGCTGAGGGAGGATTTTCAAAGTCACGAGCAGCAATTTCTTCGTGGTCAATCACAATTGAGGTATCATCCTCGCGTTCCTAGCTCTGGAAACCCTAGAATTTAGAGCTCTGGCAGAGTTTGTCATGACATTGGGATTTTCCTTCAAGCTCGTAGCTGAATTAGGGGTTTCAAATTGGGGGGAATGGAAAGGGAGTCGATGTCTGCGTGTTTCATGACAAAATTGTCGTGCATTTCATGGAATTGCGGTGTGGATTTCGAGTTTGCTGCATTGTGAGGTTGCTATGATGGGCGCATGATTGGATGAGTTTTACATGGTTTTGCATAATGAATGATTTGAGTTCGACGTGTTGGTTCTGTGGTACTTGTCTGAATCTTTTAGTTGATAAGTTATGACAGTTTGAACTTGAGAGGAAGTGGAGGGAAATGCATGTTTCCTCATAATTCTAGGTGTCTTGGTTTCGTTGTGTCTCAGTCTACTTGGTTTGGCACTTGGAGACTAGTAATCTAATGGATCAAATAGGCGGGTTTGGCAATACGAACCACGAGTGGCAAAGGGATAGTTAATATGCGTTTGCTCGCAGTCAGCCTATTTATGTTGGCTGTTTCATATCTGTTATACGTTATACTAGTTTTTAGTCTTTGTTTACCAGCCTTTTTAGCCTTAGGGTGCTGGGAAACTTAGCTCGTTTGACTTAGAATGTATGGATTTGTTTTTGCATCTGGATATGAATTTTTAAATGCGGTGAATATGGAATATACCTGCGTACTTATTTTCAAGATTTTAGAATATCTTGCCTGTGTGGTATGGACATATAGTTAAACACGGTTGCTTGATTTGGAATTTTGGATGGATGCAAACTTTATCTTTATTGTGACTTCATCCTTGGCCAATCATGGAAAGATATAGTGTATCTAATTTCGCGTGTGTTTTACACTTGAATGAATATGATTGATAAAAAAAGTGATACACTGACGGCACACTTGCAGTTTGAACTAAATAAATAATTCAATAATAAATAGTTTTACTACCGAAACAAAGGTTCTTAGGCATCAAGTGATATTATGTTACGTTGTTATTTAACTTAAATCTGACCTATTGATACATTGAACTATTGAACTTGGGGACTATCATATCCACCACGACACCACAATGCACGGGACAAAGCAAAATGAACCTCTCTTTACTATGACTACATCCTATGTATTTCAAAAACATACTCTAGTATTTTATCATCTATGCAGCACCTTTGATCGATAATAAGCTGCATTTTTGTTCTTTAGGAGTTTGCATTTGGTCTTGAGTTCATGGAGGCAGTAAATTGTAGCATTTGAACCGGGGGATGCATGGGTGCGATTCACTGTCTGTGCTCTTAGTAAATGCCGAAGTTGAGTCTATGGGAGGAGTTGTCGAAGGTGGAGTTGGTATTGCTCACAAAACTTCTCTCAGACGAGCAGCTATCGAAAGGATCCAAGGAGAGCTCAGGTAATACAACCGTGATGCATCGCTTTCACACTATGTAGCTGCACAAAACTCTCAAGGACTCATCATATATTTCATTGCTGTGAACATTTTTCTTGTGACCACAGGCAAGAGTATAATGTTCGGGATAAAACGAAAAGAGAATTAGAGTTTCTTGAAAAAGTATGGAGCTGTATCTCAAATCTCTTTTTCTCAATGCACATCAAGCATTTTGCAGTATTTGATCCCTTTTTTGTTGGCAGGGTGGAAATCCCTTGGATTTACTTAAGCCCGGAGATGCTGCTTCAGTTAGTGTTCAGTCAACTTCGTTGACCAATCAACATCAGGATCACTTTGTTACCAGGTATGTAAGATGAATCATATATGACTTAATTGTATCTATTATGCAGATTTTGTGAATAATATATGCTTATTTGTTTGTTTGGAGCTACAGTGAAGCAAAAGGCAGTTTTGCAGTCACTGCATCACCCCATGGAGACTCAGTGGAGAGTAGTGGTAGACTTGGGGTGGATGCTTGTGAACCCAATAGTGCTGATAATCTTATGCTCTTTTATGGTGAACATGAGTGTTCTGAGGGTGATAAGATTTCATTACATCCTAGAAGAAATAAAATTGTGCTACCAGAAAAGTTATCTCAGATGGATGGGAGTCATAGGACTCGGGAACATGGTGATTCAGTTGCTTTTTGTGTACCTAGAAAAGCCTATAAGAGAAGGAATAGGTCCCGTCCAAATCGTGATGGGATTAGATTGAGTTCAGTTGATGTAAATACAACTCATGGCAGTGATGGCTCTTCCCTACCTTCTCGCCATGACAAGGAGCTTAAAGGACAAATATCGGATGCTGAAAATCAGATTATATCAATAAATAGTGATTCAAAGCCTATGTGTGCTAAAGATGGTGTGAAGTATGGAATGGTGGACACGCAACAGGATATAGAGTTAGGTGATAGAAAGGCTGTAGAGTCATCTAAAAACCTGCTCGAACCTGTTCTTGTGGAGGCTGCATCAGATGCTATTGCCTGTAAGGTTACTCTGGATGATCAATGTAATCAACAATCACACTGGAATGCTTTAGGGACTCCCACTCAAATGATTTTTGATGGATCTGAGGCCATACAGACAATGGAAGAGATGAGTTCTGCAGTTAATGATTGCCAGAAAGTTGAGCCTGCCAATAAAACTGAGAATGAATCCACTTTCTGTCAAATAAATGGTAACAGCAATGAAAAGGATGGGACAAAATTTGATGCTCATAACACGACTGACTTGTGTGGCATGAAGGTTTTGGATTCTTCGTTATCTTGTGCACAAACCAACAAAAGTTTTGATGGAAACAATGTTGGTGGTGTATGTAAAAAAGTTACAAATGCCGATGTAAATGTGCCAATCAAAGATCAGACTATACCCTCAGAGGGAATGGCATTGGTAGAAAGTCATGAGCTTGCAATTGAAAAGAGACAGACATGGGGTGTTGGTGGTTGTGCTCTTGACGACCTGGAAAACTCCTCAGCATGTCTAATGCAGCAAGAGAGTGGCTTCAAACAGAAACATGAAGAATTGAATGACAATGGATCTGCTATGAAGAATGAGATGAAAAATCAAATTGTTAATGACGCGATGGAGCCTTCTTCTGAACCAAGGGGGTCAGAAT
The DNA here is from genome assembly GCF_029641045.1 of Salvia hispanica. Taxonomy (NCBI): domain Eukaryota; kingdom Viridiplantae; phylum Streptophyta; class Magnoliopsida; order Lamiales; family Lamiaceae; genus Salvia; species Salvia hispanica. The sequence goes on from NC_142694.1 coordinate 33,073,391, forward strand.
CAGGAATAAAAACTGATCCTGTTTTGGATGGCAATCTTGGATTACGTGATGAAATTTCATGTGCTGTTAAGAATCAACATTCTTTTTATACTTCAACTTCTGATTTCCCTAATGATGGATCTTTGACTAAGAATTCTACTATTTCCCTTGAGGCTCAAACTTCTTCCTGTTCAAACTCAAAACCACAGCTAGAAATTGATGAAGATTCAATCTTGAAAGAAGCACAAATTATCGAGGTTAGATTGTTGTGTTTACATTTCATTTGTCTATTTGAGTTGTGCTTCAGCATGTTTCCATGACTTTATGTACTCCAAATATCTGATACAATGAAATGAATAGGCAAAACGAAAGAGGATTGCACAATTATCTGCTGTGACATCTGTGAGAAAAATGCATCCAAAATCTCATTGGGATTATGTGCTCGAAGAGATGGCATGGTTGGCAAATGATTTTACTCAGGTCTGATCTTAAAAGTTCTTCCCACACCATTGTTTTTTGCTCAAATTTTTTTAGCTGTCTATAGTATTTTTATATAAAATTTATTGGGAATAAGCTTTAACGATATTCTATGCTGGAGATAATATATGTCACCACGCTTACATAGAGAGTTTCCTGGTTGTTTAGGAGCATTTTTGGAAAATAGCTGCTGCGGCTCAAATAAGTTCTAGAGCTGCTTTTGCTTCTAGGTTGAGAAAACACGAGAGCAATTCTCGTATGGAGGCAAAAAAAGTTGCTCATACCTTGTCAAAATATATCATGGAGTTCTGGCATTCGGTTGAGGTATGTATAAATTCTTTAAGTTGATGTGGAGACAACTGTTTGATTCCATTAAGAGGTGTTTCTTTGTTTGTTGGTCAAACCTTTTTATTTCTTTTATTTGTGAAATCTCAAGCTGATAACTTGTACTCCCTCCATCCCAAGGTACGTCGAGCCATTTTTTTTTGCACGTATTTTAGAAAAATATTAAACAGTTAAAGTGGAGAGAAAGTAAAGTAAGAGAGAGAATGAAGTAGAGATGAGTAACTAATATAGTTGGTAGGCAAAAAAGAAGTGACTCAACTACCTTGGGACGGAGGGAGTAACTAATATGGTTGGTAGGCACATGCACAGTACTCCGAAATGATATAATCTGAATCATCTGATTGAAATGTATGAATCGGCAAATCTAATAATGTGCCTGAGTTCTAGGTCTAATTCATCCTCTGGAAGTTTAGAGTAAGGTGAACTTTTAAGCTAAAGCTAGGAGTTATACCCAGTAAGGTGCCATAATTTTTATTTGATTTTGTCAATAGAAGGCTTTTGTTCTTGCTAAAATTCCAAGGAATGTATATGATTTGTCATGTTGTGTATGTCTTTACTCGGTAGTTGGTCAATCAATTGATGTGTAAAAGGACTTTCTAGGGATGCCTTTTTTGAAACCATACTTCTATATGGTAACAATAATGTATGATTCCCAGCTCAGCTCTTTGTTCAGGTGAGAATGTGAGATAACATGTTAATGCTGACTTGCTATTAATGGCAAGTAATCTTTTTTATCTGCTAGCTGGGGTGATTTTAAAAAAGTTGTTAAAGTTATTGATGGTTAATATTTGATGGATAGAAAGATGGATAGACAAATTATGTTTTTGATTATGATTGTATTTGGTTTGATAGGCAAAGACCGTATTACCTGAGCAGGAAAGTAAAAGGGATGACACCCATTCTGTTAAGGCTTATGCAGTGAGATTTTTGAAACATCACAATTTCAATGTTATTGATAAGCAAGCTGAGGTATCGGTGACTCCAGATAGAGTATCTGACACGGAGATCCTTGACCTCTCATGGGAGGATAATTTAACAGAAGTATGGAATCGTAACAGAGTATATTGATGCACTCTTGCCCATATCTTTTCCCTACTGCTTTTCTCAACCCTTCATTTTAAGTTGACTTATATATTTATTCTGACTTTCAGGAGAATCTCTTCTATGCAGTCCCCGCTGGGGCCATGGAAACCTATAAGCACTCAATAGTATCACAGGTTGCACGGTGTGATGTAAATGCTTTCTCTGACTCAGTTTTTGCAGTGGGAATCATCTATGGTTCACTGCATCATGCTTTGCAATATCTTTTTTTTAAGAAAGCATAATTATAAATGACTAATTTAACATATACTTGTAAGAAGTAAAGTTGATGATAATGGGTGGTTTTAGATGAGCCAATGCTACTGACATGCTGGCTTTCGAGAATGCATGCTTTGGCTTTGGAATGCCAAATATATTGACATAATGAAAGATGTACCCAGCCCCTATTCCTTACAAGAATGTTTTTTCCTGGGGATTATTATCTTCATGAATATATGTTTATGCACAGTGGAACTTTTTCCTGGATTGAAGGGTTTGGTCATGGTCCATAATACATAATTATTCATAATAGGATGCCCATATTGACCTATTATTCATGAAAGTCATCTCTCTTTGGACAAACTCAGGTTTATTTTATTTGCAAACCTAATATTACAATGTGATTGCTTTTGTATCGTTTCTTAATCTTTAGGTATGTGACCTTTTATCTAGTCTCTAAAACTGATCATATGCTTGCTTGCCCAGAACATAGGAAATAGTGCTCAAGAGGAAGTGGAAGAAACTTCTGCATATGATGCCACTGCAGGTAAATCTGATATGTTTTGCTTGATTCTCCTTTGTCATTTTTTATTATTAAATTATTTGTTTTGCATATTCAATTGAACTGCAGACTTTGAATCTCAAGATATTACATATGATGAGGATGAGGGGGACATAAGCCCATATAACATGCCAATGGCCTTTGACAATAGCAAGTCCTCTAGATTTGGCCAAAAGAAGCGTAAACACTTGATACGTGGTTATGGGGTGAGATCATACGAAGTAAGTTCCGACAAATTGCCAATGCGATATGCTGAAAATAAAGTTGTCAGTCAACCAGCCACTTTGATGGTGAAGCGACCAGGTGGCAGTCTTAATGTGTCAATTCCAACAAAACGTGTCCGGACTGCTTCCAGGAGAGTTATCAGCCCATTTAGTGCAGGAACCTCTGGATGCCTTCAGCTACCTAATAAAACAGATGCTTCGAGTGATGATACCAATTCATTTCAGGATGAGCAGTCGACTCTGCATGGCGGATCATTTCTTCCAAATAGCTTGGAAGTTGAGTCAGGCAGGGACTTCAATAAGCAATTGCCATTTCACTCAGCAGAAATCGTGACAAAACATAAGAAGAGGAAGAGACCCAAGCATCTGGTAACCAATATTATACGATTTTTAAAATGTTTGCACCAATTGTACCAAATCACCCATGTCTTATTTCCCTTTGGTATTATGGCGCAGAATGCTTCTTACGAACCAAGATGGCAGGTTGATACTACCTTCCAAATAGAGCAGGTGAATTTGTAATCTTATTTTCTTTTTTGTTTTATTATTGATTATTGTACATGATGTCCTAAATTGATAAGAGATGCACTCTAGATGCACTCTAGATGCATATAAGCTTTCTGACGGTTACTTTCGGTCTTCACTTATTCTTTTAATCCTGCTCAGTACTATAGTTTTAATATTCAACTTACATCAGTTTAGGAAGAAGTTTTTTGTTAATTGGCCTTCTTTTTATTTAAATGCTTGCTGGTTATCTTTTCATATAAAACACACTGGAGTTTGGTTTATTACTCCCTCTGTCCGCCATTAGGAGTCCTGGTCACTTTTGTGCACTCGTTTTATAAAAATGATAATAAACGAGTGCGCAAAAGTGACCGGGACTCCTAATGGCGGATGGAGGTAGTATTTTGCTGTCTTAATTCTTAAGTTATTTGATTTGTTATTTCACTCAAAATGAAATGTTCATTTGACTTGATCAAGTAATAAAATAACCATTCTATTTTGGAGTTTCAGTTTAGGGAATGGTGGCACACGTATTCCTTGTAATTGTGTTAATGTATCCAATTGATGTTTGGTGCTTCTACTCTCTTTGCAGTTTCAGAGGGATAACAATAACATAAAGAAAAGTCATCAACCTGAGCCTGATGGCAACAGTGGTAAAATTTGTTCTCTTTAAGTCAGTAACGATTTCAGTATTGATTTTGTTCGAGTATACTGATACACTTATGTAATTATATGATCATCTCTAAAGGTTTATTTGGCCAACCCGTGATAAAGAAGCCAAAGGTTATGCGTTTATCACAAGATAACTCTTTTGAGAATATTGCTCCTGGTTCTGCTCCTTCTCCAGCAGCCTCCCAAATGAGTAACATGTCTAATCCAAATAAATTTGTTAAAATGCTTAGTGGTCGGGATCGGGGTAGAAAGCCAAAGATCATGAAGGTACATTTGCCATTCTGATCCCTCCTCTTTTCAGTTTTCTGTTGTTAATGTTGGATTAACTCTAAAGTTAAGCATCTTCATTGTTCCTCAGATGCCTACTGGGCAGTTAGGTTCAGGAAGTCCATGGACACTCTTCGAGGACCAGGTTGATTTTTATACACTTACATGCATATGTAATACTCCCTCTGTCCCACCATAAGCAATGCACTTCTTTTTTACACTCGTTTTGGAAAAATGCTATAAAATTCTCCCTCCGTCCCATAAAAATATGTGCACTTTCCATTTTCGTCCGTCCCAAAAAAATATGTGCATTCCATTTTTGGAAAGTTATATCAATTTAATAATGTAGGTCCCACTATCCACTGACACTACTTTAACTACCATTCTCCTCCCCTCTCTTACTTTACCATACTATTCTCCCCCTCTCTTACTTTACCAATTTTGTCTTAATTCCCGTGCCATACCCATTGCACATATTTTTATGGGACGGAGGGAGTAGTTAAAGTGGAGTGAATGTAAAGTAAGAGAGAATACACGCTAAGTACTCACCATGTTTTTAAGACTTAATATGGCTATTCTTTTAGTACTTGTTAAGTCTTTATCTTAAAGACTGAAGATATGGTTGTTCTTTCCAGGCACTTGTTGTCCTGGCACATGACTTGGGCCCGAACTGGGAGCTTGTTAGCGATGCTATCAACAGTACTCTGCAGTTCAAGGTAAGTTTTGAAAAGTAGGTAGATCTTGTGACTATGTTGATTGTGATTTCCTTAAAAAGTTTGTACTTTCTAAGATACTTAGTATTATGTTTCTGTTCATATAAAGTGCATATTTCGCAAAGCTAAGGAATGCAAGGAGCGCCACAATTTTTTGATGGATAAAACATCTGGTGATGGAGCAGATAGTGCTGAAGACTCAGGGTCCTCTCAACCATATCCTTCTACATTGCCTGGCATTCCCAAGGTACAATTCCTTTTTCTTTTACATCCTTGTATTCTTGTGCTTTTTTGTGGTTTGTTACAATACCATGTTCTTTATGTTTTATATAGGGAAGCGCCAGGCAGTTGTTTCAGCGTTTGCAGGGGCCAATGGAAGAAGAAACCCTCAAATCTCACTTTGAGAAAATCATCATTATTGGGCGTAAACAACAATACCATAAAAACCAGGTACTTTAACCAAATGAATCCTGTATAACATCATCGCATGTGACATGGCCTCATATCAGCATCTGTCGTTGTATGTGTTTTGACTCTTTGCTACTTTTGATACCCCCTCCGTCCCATATAATCATGTGGAGGTTCTGGTATTGGATAAGATGTTAATACTGCTAACAGAGATTATTGTTGAATAGGAAGTCGGATACTATATATGGAGATTTTGGTATTGAAGCTCCCTATTGGGTTATTATGTGCCTGTTCTAATGTGCTATCTTGATATGATCGTACTCATATATTTTAAGATACTGCAGACTATTATTTCTGTCATTTCGCTTACTAATTAAGCATTGTCGTCAAAATTTTATTTGTATGCCTCAATTTTGGTCATAATTGTGATTTTATTTCATTTACTTGATTTCTGTTAAGAATGATAATCAGGACCCCAAACAACTCCAGCAACCTCATGGATCTCATGCATTTGCACTGTCCCAAATCTTCCCGAACAACCTGAATGGAGGCCCCGTTCTAACGTAAGTTTTTTATTTGTTTTGATCATGTGCACTTTGAAGGTAATTTTTTATTGTTAAATTTCTTGTACTAGTTTTTTCTCTCTCTATTAAACTGCTGAACCATTTTCTTATTTTAATACTATAATTTTCTATTCTCTAAATTCAATGACTCGTGAACCTTTGAAGCCCTCTGGATATCTGTGATGCCACTATTTCTGGCCCGGACATACTTCCCATTGATTATCAAGGGTCACATCCTGGTGGATTAGCCGTTGCAAATCAGGGTTCTGCGACTTCGATGCATCCTGCATCTGGTGCCGTTTCTGCACTGCAAGGATCGCCGAATATGATGCCTGGCAACAACTTTTCATCTTCACCAGGCTCTATGAGGTAATGTGTTGAGGGCTTAAATGTTTTTTGCTTTTTCCTGTTAGTTCTGATTGTGTAATCCGTTATTTTCTGTCATGTCGGGATGGTAGATATGTTGTTCCTAGACCTGCTTCAGCTGACGAACAGCATAGAGTGCCGCAGTATAACCATATGATGACTAATAGGAATGTGCCACAGCCTAATCTCACTCCTTCTGGAGCTCTTCCAGCTGCTGATCGTGGTTCCCGTTTACTTCCTGGTGTAAGTGGCATCGGTATTAGCTGCGGTGTTACTAGAAGCATGCCAATGACAAGGCCTGGGTTCCAAGGCATTGCTTCATCTATGGTTAGCTCTGGGAGTATGCACTCTGGAGTGGGTTCTGGTCAAGGAAATTCCATGTTAAGACCTCGTGAACCTATGCACACGATGCGGGTATGCAGTTATATTCCTTTCTAATCTTCTGGGAACATATTTCTGCAATAATTTTGCAAATAAAATACCATCATTGATTAACCTAGTCAAGCTAGCAGACTCCTATCTCATTCTAGCACATACTCACTTATAAAACGGGTATTCTCTCGCTACATGAGTTTCTCGTGTTGCTCGCCTACAGGTAGAAATATATACATTGCCAGGTTAGGGGAGGCACTTAGGAATTAGGATCCTTTTTTCCAATGTGGTAAAGTACGGTAAACTATTCTGCATTTGAAATAAGAGCTGAGACAACCTTAGTTGGTAAGCTGCTTATTTTGGGGATTCAGTAAAACCTAGAGGGGTTAGTTTTTGTGGGAGTGTGCAACTCTCAAACGAAATATGAGGAGTAGAAGAACATATTGTATTGTGATTCATAGGCAGGGTTGCTGAAGGGGATGGGTGTCAACAAATTAACGATTTCGCTGTGGTGGTCCAGAGATGGCTGTGTTTAAGCTTTATAAATTTTTCTAACTAAGCTTTACTAACAGTGAATGACTCATTTTCATCAAAGTACGTCAAATTTTGATGATTATTATGAAGCTTAAATGCTGGCTAGGGGTTCATGATGCCGATATTCATTTCAGCTAGCTATTTGCTTCTTGGCCCGTCAATAGGAAATACTATTTTCCTTTTTTTGGTTTTAATACGCGAAATTTGTGTGAGTAAAGTATCTTCTTGAATCTCGATTCACAATTGCACACTCCAGATTGAAATTGAATTTCCATGGTGTCATGTCTGATCTTGAATGACAATCATTTTTTTGTCTTCTTGAGTGGAGCTCTACTTCTTTGTGATTCCTATATTTCAAAGTTGCATATGTCTGTACTTCCAATAACAGATAGTTATGTGCTCTTGTAGCCTGGCCTGAGTCAGGATTCGCAGAGGCAAATGACGGTGCCTGAGCTTCACATGCAGGCCTCACCAGGACACAGCCAAGTGCCTCACTTTGGTGGATTGAGTTCGGCCTTACCAAATCAGACTGTGTCTCCACCAGTATCCTCGTACCCGCTCCATCATCAGCCGTCCCATCCAGTATCACCTCAGCCTCAAGTCCTTAGTCCTCGTCACCCACATTTCCAGGGACCGACTAATCATGCCCCAAATCCCCAACAGCAAGCCTATGCAATTCACTTGGCTAAAGAGAGAAAACATCGTCTTCTGCAACAGCAGCAGCAGCAGCAGCACCCAGTACAGCCACAGTTTGCTGCATCTAGTTCTTTGATGCCACATGTTCAGTCACAGTCTCAACTCCCAATATCACCTACAGTACAGAATAGTTCACAAGTTCAACCCCAATCAGCTACACCGCCGGTATCACTTTCTCCGTTGACATCAGTTTCTTCAATGCCCCAGCATCAGCAGAAGCATCAAGTACCAGGTCAAGGAGGTGCACGGAATGCACAAGCTGGTGGGAGCGGGCTAGCTAATCAGACTGGCAAGCAACGACAAAGACAGCAACAACAGCTTTCGCAATCTAGCAGGCAACATCCTCAGCAGCGGCAGCATTCACAAGCTCAACAGCCTGCTAAGGTTGCAAAAGGAGTGGGGAGGGGTGGCGTGATGATGCATCAGACCATTCCAGTTGATCCTTTGTTAGGAAATGGGGTTTCAACAAGTCCCGGGAATCAAAGTTCTGATAAAGGAGATACATCCACTCATTTAATGTCAAGTCAGGGCCCATTTTCCAATTCTCCGCTAAATACTGTGCAGCCAACAGGGCAATATGTGTCTCCAAGGCCACCTAATCAGTCCCTTACACACCAGAAGAATCATCCATCCGCCATGTCTAATTCAAACCACCAACAGACATTATCCCACCAGAAATTAGTGAATCAAAACAAATTGGCTCTTCAAAGACTGCAGCCAAATCGCCAGATAGATTCTGATCCAGCAAAACCACAAGCCGTAGATTCTGACGCCGACCAGCATCCAACAAGCAGCTCTAGTGAGATGGTTTCCATAACAACATTACCTCGGACCACTAGTAATCCAACTTATACGGCAAAGGCTGTCTCTTCAGCCAATACTCACCAATGGCATTCTTCAGAACAATCATTGGATGGACATGCAACCAATATGAGTCGCACAGTGTCAATGCCAGCTAATGCTGGTGAGTCTGCTACGCAGGTGGGACAAGAGCTTGGCCAGAGGCCATTGGCCAGCTTGCCTTCTAGTAAACATGATGTTAGTGCACACTTCCAGCAGCATCAGCAGTCGTCACAACTTCCACATCCTCATTCACCAGCGTCCCAGCAGCCTCTATATCCTCAGCAGGGGCAGCTGCTTCATGCAAGCGAAGGCAATATATATGGTCGGCCCAGTGACCATAGTGTGGAATGAAGACAAGCCAACAGATTGTGCAGTGATTATACTGCTACTCATGTCTGGTCAGCACGCTCTTACACACCATTGTACAGGTCAGTCATAGCTTATTATGCTTTGGAATCTACCAATTTACCGATATTAGTGGAATACAAGTCACTTGTTAAGTAGGTTCTTTTCAATGCTTTAATAATCCATAATCTGAGAATTGCCTGCTAAATATGAGATCTCCCATGTGTTTCCTGGCCTATAAAAGTGGGAAATTTTTATTAAATGTTACTTAGTTGGGGACTAGTCTCTATTCTACTCGCTTCCTCTTCGTTGCTGTATTATTCTGAATTACTTTATCTTTAGTTGGCACATTTATACTTATGCTAATTTGGGCCTCCAATTTCTACAGTGAAGCTCGCCTTGTGGCACGAAGAAAATCTGACACGTTAATGAAATCTAAGAGCTCTACAAACACAGACCCCGGGCTGATCAAATTTTTTGGCAACATGTATATTAGAAGTGCCTCTAGGGCTTCGGGAAGATAGAGACAGATATTAGAGGTAGGTGTACAGAGTCTTGTCTCTTGTTTCGCTTCCTTTGTTCTTATGCCCCTTTATGTTATTGTGGTGATGTCGGGTAGCGGGGCGTTTGTTTTAAGCTGCATAGATCCGTGATGCATTGTTGCCTGTAGGGTATCGTTATTATGGCCGAAGGAAGGCTATGGGAGTATTTTGTGAATATGAATTAGTGTTGTTGTGCATAAATCACACTAGTGTGTAGGCAAACATTCCTTGAAATAGTGGTTCCATGCATCCGTTGTATATTGTTGTTGTATTTTGTTCAAGATTTGAACAATGAGGAAATCAAAAGATGTGCCCATGCTATTTTCTTACTCATTTGTTGATTGCAATTTGCACATTGCCTCTCTCTCTCACACAGCACAGGTTCTTATATCGCTGTGAACTTTTAAGAGAAAAGGCTACCAATTCGAATTCAATCCATATAGTCCCATTATTAAATTTTATTTTTAATAAAATTCTTATGAATAATTAAACGCAACACTCAGTTATTGACTGGAAACTGAAATAAAATGTTAAAAATAATGATCCTAACCTAATTGGTCATGAAAAGATCTAATTAATTGGGATAGAGACTCACAGCTTCCGAATGGTTGCCGATGAAATACAATTTAATTGGTAAGACGATTCTCTTCCAACCAGTTAGTCTGGGGTTCAAATCACATGACCACGAGTATATTGGGGAACCATAATTGTTCATTTTATAAAAAAAGTGATTCGAAATGCTCATCCAATCCCCAAATGCAAAATGAAATGAAATACACGCAACTTGTAAAGAGAATAATACCAACAGTATATGAAATGTAGCCAAAGCTGCATGACTTCAAATTTATAGAGAAAACGTTTTTACAATAACTAAGCAAAGAAACTTATGAAAAAACTGTTTTTCAATATCCTTTGTGTGTGTGTATTCTTTGCACAGCCGATACTGGGATGTTGCAGATTATATGAACTCACCCAAATAATATCTGTGGACATGAAGAAAGTATTAGAACTTGAACAATTCAGGATAACCCGTAAAGTGGTGTGTGTGTTTGTGTGTGCGCGTGTCTGAGAGAGAGGGACATTACCTGAAGAATGTGATCAGCTGAAAGAATAAGGTCAATGAGCATAAAGGGGACACATACGGATGCTTGGGAAGTTAATCAGGTTCCTTTGGGTAAAGACCTGCTACTTCGTAGCCAGCAACTTTGACTCCCCTGTCATTGAGTCGAGCAGATAAAGCACGGATGTCAATTACGACAGCCATATTTTTTTGAAAAATGCATTGCATTTGCTTCATAAGCAAGTAACAACTTACATTTGAATTATTCTCCTTTATTGTCTCTATTGACTCAGATAGCTCCATTTGCTTTGATGTTGTCGCAATCAATGCCTGTACAGAAACACCGTATAGCTCGTTTAGCCACCTATTTCTAGACCAGGTAACACAGACCAGAATATAAGGCGGGTCACATATCTTACTTTCCTCGTCTTCTGTAAGTCAAACTCGATGGATTTTATGCGACTGAGAGATTCATGTATCATGTCCTCTTTCTCAGATGGAATTCTTGCAGGTTTTTTCGAAAGTTCATTCACCATATTCTCTAAATGCTGTAACTTCTGGTAACAGGGGTGGAGAAGCTCCTCATTCTTTAGTTGCACATCTTGTTCTTGAGAGTTTGAGTTTCCAACTTGTGTTGTTTGGTTTTCTAACACCGCTTCCATGTTTTCGTCCATCTTAAAGAAGCGTCTGAACAAACTACCAAGTATGCATAAGAATGTGAGTAATCTAAGCACAACGTCCGTCACTATGGTGGAGAGTGATCCCTTCGGCAACCTTTGTTCCGCAATAGGACCAGCCGAATCTGCAGGTTCACTATGTTAGAGGATCAATTACTGATACTAAGAGAAAAACAGGCTCATGATAGCAAGATCATCATACACTGATGAAATATGAAACTATGTGTTATCCGTCTAGGCTCTAGCAATTGATGCGTTTTTTTTAATTTCAACGAACTGCAGAACATGCGAACAACCGCTTGAGCTATTTTGAGTTATGATAAATCTCCCTGAACTGAAAGAAGATTTATACACTAGTTTTGGTATTGACCAAAATGAGTTTATCGGCAATGACTTACAAAATATTTGAGAACTCGCAGCACCTCATATTCAGATTTGCAACCATTGATTGTATATATACACATGACACATCTATATGCCACAGAAGATAACTGAACAAACTCTAAAATACATAAGAGTATCATAATAGCTACCTACTTGATGGACGTCTATCTTCATATCTATCACCGGATATATCCCTTTCTGATCTCTGTGATATTTCCTGGATCAGCAAGCTCTGAGATAAGACGGTGATACATAGTGTACGTACTTTAATATGTATGCAACCCCTAAGGGTGATCAGCTCAAGAAACCCTAGGTCAGCATGGATAGGCACACATGTTACATGCGTTAAGTCGGCATTCAAACATATAATCATTCCAGTAAAAATACAGGAATATTGAACCTAAGCTGGACTCCTTTATTTACCCAAAAGTATTATAGTATGCCAACACATACGATGGTTCAAGAGGGACAAAGAAACAAAAAAAAAACATCAAGAAAACAGAATGTATCAAAATTAAGCAAGCAAGGGATAGTATCAATATTAGTTCAGCAGAATGTAACAAAATCAAGCAAATAAAGATAGTATCAACATTATGCAAACAATGAAACACTTACGTCATTACTAAGGGAAGGTGTTGGCTCCCTGTAAGAAGGTTTTCTTGAAATAGAAGATGAAGAAATTTCATTCCTTGATTCCTGTCAAAGTAGCAAGCGTAAGCTCACTTTTATATAAGCTCAGGTAAATTGACTTGAAGGTGAAGAATATTAGTATTACATAATAATATCTGCATCCAACCTTCATATCGATTGGCTTGATTTTGGAATTTTCACTACCAGAGAAGCTAACATTTACTAAGGTCCTGTCTTATAATGACAGATATACCTAGTATTCTAACAAAACTTGGCATCTATTGTCACAAAATTTTACCTGATAATTAAGCAGTTTTATCCCTAAATTGCTTTCACCTTCATGCAAAGCGTGAACTAGCTGCAAGGAAAGTTGGGTGAAACAGGTTCAATACAAAAGAGTGGAAAACTGGAGGGGCAACAACTGGAAAGTTCTTTATTCTTTTATTTCAATTTCAATTTCAATTTCAATTTCAATCATGAATCAACAAGAAATGACAATATCTGCACCTTCATCAGTTGTGTATCATTCCAAGGTCCCTTGTTGGATCCAAGGCATCCACCTTCATTTGGACATGAGCAGGATCCACCCAGAAAATCTGGCAATTGACTGAAACGTAAAGGTTCAATGTTTAAAGAAGAGAGTGTTTTTTATTTAGAAAAACACCTCTACATCGGTAGCCTACCTAGCATCGATGACTTCCAATAGCCTGTCCTGGAATTTGGTACCCAACACCTGTATATCGATAGCCTTAGTTAAATAAACTTTTCGTTGGTTTTCCATAGTAATCATTTTGAAAAAAGATGTAAATCCTTTACATGTATTTTTGAGATGGTCCTTTGATCAATGAAGCATTTTGCCGAATTCCATACACACTTAAATCCACCACCCGCATTAACTATGAACATTTGATGTAATGTCTGAATAAGGTGAGAAAAATCTATCACTAACATGAACAAGAAAAAAATTTATGAAATATTTTCTATGAGAAAGAGTCCGAGGCACCTCAGGATAATTGCTGCTATCAATTCTCTGCATGCGCATTACTAGATCACGCGCAATCTTTCCAAAACTCATCCAATTCTGTATATGTAAAGGAAACAGGAAAAATACTTCTATGTTGATAAGAGAAATCAATATGTGATAGATTCTATAATGCAACAGCATAAAGCAATTACCAGCCCATGTACATCCAGAATAGTTGTTGTTGAATCAATATGTCGCTTGGCAGCAATAGAACATGCTGCAAACTTTTGCGCAAAAGCTTTCTCAAAACCTTGGACGTGATATTTTAAGAACCTATCGACAGTGGTGATGTTCATTAGTTTACTAGGTTCAACCTTCCCAAGTCTTTCAATGTACACAGGTCGGCCTCCTTTATCAACACCATGGTAACCATGAGGATAATATAGCTTAACTTCGTCAAACTCCTCATATATGAAATCCTGAATATAGAACATAATCATAAAAGCAACATAGATGTTAAGACTTTGATATCAGTAACATGCTGAAAGGAAAATACCATGAAGTTGTCAACGGAAGAGAATATGTAGCTGTTTCTGAAACACATACCAGAGTCTCTCTAACAGAAACAGAAATCTACAGAATATTTATACTTATGAAGATTGTGCTAAAACATGGCATATCAGAATACTTTCAAAGAGTTATCTAGATATAACATGCCAGATTTGGTGGTTTTGAGAGGATTAAAAAAGAACAAAGATATGTGGCCGATAAAATTGAAGTTGTTATAGGAAGTGAAGCACACAAAGAAGCTAAGTCACACAGAACATATAACTTAACTTAAGCAAAACTATAACTGTGGTATCCTCAATAAAGCAAATAAGTTTTGCCTATTGAAATGATGATCTTCAAGATGGTGACGAGTCAAGTCACTATTATCTGTCAATCTAGTCTGAGTTCTCATCTTAGAAAATTATGCTAGTTTTATCAAAACCAGGAAATAAAAGGAGGAATCAAAACAGTTCGACCACATGATGGAAAATCTACCTGAATTATAGTGTCTACAGCATTTTCTTTTCTCCAATTCAACATTTCTTCCCACATCTGTACTGTTTTATCAAGGTCAAACTTTCTTGCTTTTAAGAATCTGCAATACTATGCATTTCGTTATTGATTGCAAAAAGTTATTCAAAGAGGTTCATTAAAACAAAATAAATTCTTCATGAAGTTAGCATATACTCCTTTCGTAAAGTATAATGTTTGGAGTTCAAAATACTGAAAGAAAAAAGGCGGTACAAGACATATATCAACAGTCGCAGACCACACTCTTATAATGATGGAGAACAGAGTTAAATCAATTTCACAAATGCCAGAGAGGAAGAATAATATTAGTCAGATAACCACCTCAACATAGTATGGTAATCATCATAATGAGCCAGAAGCATGTCCCTTTCAACCAAAGCTTGACGAAATTCATTAACCACTCTCTCTTCCTCCTCTAGAAACTCTTCGTTACAGACAGCGGCAAACAGGCAATGCACCTTCCTCTGTTCACGTTTCTTCAACTCCCGCGTGGTCCTTGTTGCAGGGTTCATTGCCTTTTTCCTCAAAGATCTCATCCGCCGCCTCCTTCTCTCATCCTCAGACATGATCTCGTGACCAAATCTATCTCCCCTTCCATCTTCATGAACCAAAATTATTTCTAATGATCAGAAGATCAATAACCGGCAGCAATTCATATTAATTAAACATAATAAACGAATCAATGTATCTCATCCTCAGGCATGATCTCAGCCCCTCCCCCCCCCCCCCCCCCAAAAAAAAAAAAAAAACTTCAACGAACCAAAACCATTTCTAAAGATTAAAGGATTAATATTTTAACATGAAATCTATGAAATCAAATGTATAATAAACCAGCATTTTTCCTTAACACAATCATATTTAAAGTTGCAAAAAAGAAAGTCGAATTTACCTGGCATTTCTTCTCCTAGTATTTCAGGATTTCAATCCTCAAACACTCTGCATCAATCGTCAGCTAGATTAAGTCGATTGCAGTAATAAGAGGTGAAAAAAAGGAAATTATCATTCCAATGCAGATCTCATTAATCCACGTGCTTAATAAATTCCGAAGCACGTATTCGATTGTTCCGCATGTGAAATCCTCGCAATTCAGATTCAAAATGTAGGGGATAAAAAAAGCAGTAGAAGAAGATTCTAATAAAATCTCAACAAAATCACTACAATTACTCAGCAAAACAAAACTCCGTAAATTAGGGGTAGTTAAAAAGGGGAAAAATCGTAGTCTAGTATACAAAACACGCAAATCACATTTTCAAATACATTGCATCAATTACCTTCCAAATCCAGCAGCATTCAAATCGCGACGATGATCGGCAATCGACGAAGCCTCCTCTCCGCCACGCCGACTTAAATAGACGCAGAAGCAGCTCACGTAGAGAGCGGGGAATCAGTTAAGGTTGCTTTCAGGTCAATCTCACTCCCTCTCTCTCTATAAAATGCGATTCCCGTGAAAGCCTCGAAATCAGTATACTATTTTGTGTGTGTGTGTATATATATATATATATGCGTGTGTGTAGATACAGTGTCCAAGTACATGTAAAGATTCTGGATTCTGTGTGTGTGAGAGAGAGAGAGAAAGAGAGAGAGAGAGAGAGAGAGAGAGTCGCTATCAATGAGTAGTTATAGTTTAACGAAGAAAGGCGGGTAGGGGAAAGCTCCGTCACGGCGCGTCTTAGACGCCGGCGCTTATTCGGAACGATGCGAAGAGTAAAACGACAAGACGGAGAATATAAAATTAACGTCGCCGTCAACTAGTTCGTACGTTAAGTTACAATCAATGGAATATGAGATTACAATTTTTTATTTCGATTTAGGAGCCACAAAAATATCTACACTCCAAATAATACAATAAATTATTCAACTCCAGATAGTGATCGAAATTCGAATTTTGTTCATTTCTACGAAAACCAAATCTATAAATATATATATGGGGAGTTTTGGGAATAATTACAAGAATGCTATTATTAATATAAAATAATTAACTATCCACTAATGACATTCATTGCCACGTACCTACTAACCTATTAATTTTGGGATTTATACTACAGAAACTATATTGAAACTTGAAAGTATAGTAGTACGATTTTTGATAAATCAATCACGGTCGGATTAATTAGAGAAACTAGAGCTTTGCACAACACACATGGAGCTCCAACACTCCGACTATAGCTTTGCCTTCTTCCACAGCCTATGTCTCAACTCCTCAGCCACGACATCAATGAACTCTTCATTGTTCACATACTGATCTCTAGACACGCTGCAACAACATGCCCGTGTCAAAGGCGACAAAACTCTTAATGGTTGATCATCAATCGTTGCTTTATGTGATTTTTTTTCTTTTTCTTCATGTATTATTGTGAAATGTCGAAAGTATAATTTTTTTCATGTAGTGCTCTATATGAATATTAGGTTGGTGACAGCTCTTATTCATTTGTCTTTCCTGGACGTGGTATGGTTGGTAGCAGGTACACGGGAAGTAGGCGATGCGGGATATACTATTAGGGTATGCAACCAGTTTTTTTTTTTTCCGGCTAAATGCATGCATATTGATATCGGTTGTATATTCCATGCTATTTTGCTGTATTTTTGTTGATGATTTTGATCGATTTGGCTAACTTCTAATATATATTTATACATTATTTATATTGACATGTGTTTGTGATTGATCTTTTATAGTATAGATCTAAAAGTAATTTAAATGATATGTGATTTGTGTGCAATTTTTAATTTATAAACTTATTTGATCATATGAATTTTTATTGGTACAATAAATTGCTATTGTATAAATTTGTGATTTTAGAACTTGAAATAATAATATTGTTTTTCATTCGGTATATGTGAATTCACAGCTTTTGAATTAATGCAAATCAAAAATCAATTGAACCTTGTATTGCACGGGGTGTGATACTAGTTATACTTAATACTATAAAGTAGTAATTATGTAAATATTATACACATGTATTAAAAAAAATAGACAAAATTGTAAATGGAATATGTTTTAATGCGCTATTTAGTAAAACAAGAGAGATAAAAAAAATATGGTGGAAATGTTTTAATGTCCAATTGATAAATAAAAGAGATGAAAAGAAAATGGGGTGGAAATGATGTTAGTAGATTGTGAAGTCCACATTTAAAATGATGTGTATGATATAATATTTGTTTTAAAACTTTTTATATTTAAAATTATTCTATTTTGGTGGACGCTTCAAAATAGTAAAATTAGATTATATATGTGGGCGGAGAGTATTTACAAGTATTTTATTTAAATATTTCTAATTTATTATATATAATTATTAGGAGTAATAAATTATTTCGTTTTTTATAAAGTTTTGGGCTTCTTCTAAAGCATCTTTTCATATTGAGCCATTTTTAAAAATTTAGGGCTTATATCCCTTTACCAATCAACATATTACTTTGGGGTAAGAGAATTACAAATTCACAACAATAATGGAAAGAATCAGCCTCTTCAATTAATGTATAGTAGTATAATAATGTTGATAAATTTGACTTATTTCTGAAATCTCACACAAACCCAAATTTTATTTGACCTTACAATAAACTTTGCTTCTGAAAATAGTTCTCAGTCACCACACATACATAGCAAGACTGGTGTATATTTTTTTCTAATAAGACGACATATTTCTAACATGGTTTCAACTTTCAAGCAATAATAATAATAATTCAATAGTAGTAGCATTAACAATAATAATCCTAATACCTAAGGGAGTTTTAAAGCATAAAGGTGAAGTTAAAGCTTTGAACCCTCAAAGTCCCTTTCCACATCTCCACTTTACTCCATCAATTTCATAAAAAAGAAAAATTCTACTTTTTCCAATTAAAAATAGCATTTTGGACACCAACATTGACTATTCATTAAAATATCATATTCTATTCAAATAGTTGAAACTTTAATATCAAATTTTCCAACAGTTAGAAATTTGCATTGCTGGATTCAGTTAATAGATTAACTATGATTTAGAATTTTAGGTGATTTCTTAATTATCAAAATAGTTCACACGAATTTTTCAACCAACTACGCTAAATTTATTCTCGCCTAAACCACATAAATTGTATCGCTTCAAGAATCAATGGCAATAATAAAGTCACATTAAGTAGTCTAATTTAATTATACCTTTTTACTACTACCATGAGGCGACAATATTGATTAGCCCAAATACTTGGAATACCCAAATTTAATTCCGTTATTCCAGGTAGTTCGAAAAAAATTCAATTTTCAACAATATAAAATTACAGACTATAGTAATTTAATATCGACGTAATATATTATCAAATCAAAGTAGTACTAGTACTACTATATTAACAAACACAATGAATCATTGAATCTCCGAATTGGTTGTTGCGAGGCTGATTTTCACAAGCAAAAAATCCCAATCTCACCAACTCCGCCGCTGAATCTACAGCTGCATTCCCTCACTAAATCCTCTTCGATCTATATATTACAAGCCGATTCGATTCCATTTTTTCTGATTAATTCCGATGTCTAAGGTTTTCACTTTAGCTGAGCTTTCTGAGCACACCACCAACAAGGACTGCTGGCTCCTGATTGGGGGAAAGGTGATTCATTCATTTTGTTTTACATCCAAAAGTTTGATTTTTTGTGTTCCGGATCTCGATTGGATTTTGGATTTTGGATTTTGCTTTTTTTATTGGTTTTGTCGATTTAAGGTATGAGATTGTTGAAGAAAATGAATCCAAGGATTTGTTAATGTTTGATTAGATCTTGATTTAATATTATTATTATTTCATAGAGTTTGATTTGATTCATTGATTTTGATTCCCTCTCTTTCTGTTTCATGCTGATTATTGCCTTAGAAATGATCTTTAGTGGTGTAATGTCAAATTGTTCAACTGTTTCAATGAATGTGATTGAAGGAGCTAAGTAGATCATCTTGATGGATATGTAGTTTTCTCAGGGGTAAAGAACTTTTCATAGAAGTAGAGATGCATTAGTACTCTTTTGATCTAAAATTTATCAGAATTTATGTTTGTCCCTATTGTCTATGTAGTATAACTGTAGACTAATTCTTTGATTTTTGAGTCAAGTATAGATATAGGCACATGTACCTTTTCTCTTTTATCATGTCAAAAAACAAAGTGGTTATGTTTTTGATTAAAGACTAGTACTTTATTTTGGCCTTCTCTTTTAACTCTTCTTGATTTTTTCAATGGGTATAACTAATAATATAGCCATATAGGCATAAGTAGCCTAAGTTAGTTATATGTTTTACACCAATCAAATATAAAACTCAAAAGATAAGTTTTAATCTTTGACGTAAGGTTTAAATAAGTTGGTATTAATTCCTCATGGTTGCATACTAAGAATGTGGTTTATCATATTCTTTAGACTTGTTATGTGAGGTAACATTTTTAGGCTGCGTTTGCGTATTTTAACTAAACAAATCTGTCAATCGAACTCAGACTGTGGATATGTTGTAAAATTAAAGCATGTTTGTGAACAGGTTTATGATGTGACGAAATTCTTGGATGATCATCCAGGAGGCGATGAAGTTTTGTTGCAGTCGACAGGTAACACAATCTTCCAACAATATCCAGCCAATATAACATTGTTGGCTCGACTACTTGTTGTAAAACAGTTCGTCCCTTGCAGGGAAGGATGCAACTGATGATTTTGAGGATGTTGGGCACAGCTCGACTGCAAGGGCCATGTTGGACGAGTACTATGTGGGCGACATTGATTCATCGACCATTCCCAGCAAGGCCTCTACCACATACGCGCCTCCCAAGCAGGCACGGTTGAATCAGGACAAATCGTCAGGTTTTCTCATCAAGCTCCTCCAGATCTTGGTTCCCCTCCTTATATTGGGCGTGGCTGTCGGTGTTCGTTTCTATACCAAATCGTCGACCTAAATTTAGGGTTTTTGGAAACCCAGTGATCGATTCTCAAGTTTATTCTATAGTTATGAGGACTTGTTTTTCATCTTTTGTGGTGTTTGAGGACTTGTTTTGTGTTTCATTTTCTTGTTCTAAGCTAAAGAACTTCACATTGTTCTCTTTCTTGCGTATCTTTCTATTACATTATTAGTTATTCATGAATTATTGCCCTTTGTCTTGAATTTGTCAAATTGAATTATCCAAGAATAGAACCCAAAGATACCACGCCATAGTTTGTCACAATTTGATCAAGTTTTTCTCTATAAGAAGAGCACTAAGGGGGCTTAAACACTCAAGAAGCAAGAATAACAATATTCTCAAACTGAGAGTGTCTGCTGAAGATCTTGCGGCTGGACGACCTGGTTGAGCTATTCTGGGACCTGATCCTGGCCGGGGAGATCATGAGAAGGCACTCAGGCACTGCCATTGCCCCAGCCCAATTTCTTCCTCATGCTACACCACACGTTTGACAAAGTCACGAAGGACAATATGCACCGGTTTCAACAATCACTAGATTGTCCGCTCCACCCTCGTGCAGAGCCATCTCCACGCATGAGAGGAGGGTGTTGGTTCGAGCAGGGCAGCGCAACGATCAGGAGAGATCTACCACGTACCGTCATTATCATCATCATAATCATCGAAGTAACCAGCACGAAGAAATATGCAGTAGGAAACCGACTGCTTATGATCACAATCACAACAGCAACAACAATACTTGTGACAAGGGAAGCTCATACAGGGAGATGTTCTACGAGTCATGGGAAGAGATAAGGAGACGACTAGAGCATGAGAGGGAGGGTTCGCCACTGGAGATCCAGAGGCCAATCCGCGAACTGGCGGTGGTGAGGAGAGCCTTGCCTTGCCTGAGAAAGGCAGGGAGTGACTGGAGAAAGCTTGACTTGAAGGTGAGTTTCTCGTCTCCGGTTATCATCCCTGGTAGCCAGAGAGGAACTCCAGTTCATGATAGAGAATATTTGAGCATTGTATAGCAGCATTTCTGTATGAATCTATGTTTTGTTTCAACAATTCATCATTGAGAAAAGAAGATACTCCATGTCAGGGATAATACTTGATGTGTGTGTGTGTGAGAGAGAGAGAGAGGGAGGTAGTATTCCTTCAGCTCTGTAGCCATGTATTTTGAAGGATATGATGAAATCAAACACAATAACAAGAAACTTTTAATCAACAATGACACAAGAAAACAAGAAAAAAAAAACATATATTGACAGAAATCCACATCAAAAGGCATGTTCATGTTGAAGCTAAGCATGGTGTGCTAGAAATGAGAGCATATCAAGGCCATACACAAAGTGACTCTATTCATACTCTATTTCAACCTTTTTTCCTACTGCAATCAAATCTTTCTGTTGGTTAAGCAAATCCCAACAGGCTATTTACATAGTGACCAAGAACGCGATAAAGAGGTGACGAAATGTTACAAAAACGAGAATATAGATTATGTATCCATTGTTCCTCATCAGCAGCAGTAAAGGATTCAGAAAATACTGGCTATGGTCTCTCTGTAAACTTAGACTCAGATATTTGAGAGTGCTTCGATGGGGAGCTCGGTCCCCGTGAAGGGGTACGGGCAAAGATATTCAGTTTAAAGATCTTCTTTGAAAAGGAACTCATGAGTTTTCTTGAACTGGACCTGTCGAGATTCCTCTTCATGTATACGTGATCTTTCTCCAAATCATTTAACCTCATACGCATCCTTGCCAGCTCAAGCTTCAAGTCCCTGTTCTCTCGTCTCAAAGAAGCATAGTTGTCCCGGGGAGACATTGCAGCACTTCGCGCTCCACTGTTGATCCGCCACGACTGGTGGATAGGCTTCGGATCCTCATCCGGATAGGAACAGAACAAGGAGTTCCGAAGTCTTAACTGCTCGTAGTAGAGCACTTGGACTATTGATTGGACTGGAAGGCGTTCGTTTTGTGCAGCGTGCACTCCAGCTTCCTGTGACAGTTTCTGAAAATCTATCAGTTTGCACAGCTTTCTCTTATCGGGTTCGGATAAAGCTTGATGAGCCTGCAAACATGAACTCCAAAGTTAGTTAAACCTCTCTCTCTGTATACACTCTTCTTTCCAACTAAAAGCTGAAGTTCACTGTGTTACTTACTTTGAGATAAATATCAATAGCTCGGTATAACCCATCGTGGACAGTTCGTGCGTGTGCTGGCAAAGTTTCTGCGATAGCTACAAACACATTGAGCTTGAGATTTGCATCGGGTGCTATCTCAGCCAGATAATTATCGACAAGTTTAGAGACCTTAAACAGCGCGGTCTGAGAGGGCGAAGATGGACTATCTGATTCAAAGACGGATTCCTCATCCATATCTTCATCGCTATCTTCCATCTGAGAAAAGTTAACCAGTATTCTGTGAACAGTTTCGACATCAAACAGCGTATCACCAGCATGTCGGAAAGAAGGGATCAAGAGATCGTCTAGAGTTGCTATGTCCAGCTGGGATCCTATCCTCCTCTCGAGATCAAGCCTACAAGAAACCGAGCAATCAAGCATCACAGCGCTCCGCAGCATACCAAACAGAAAAGTGATAGGAACAGAAAATTTCTCGACTGGGAGGAGGCTAACTATCGTCTCCACAACAAGTCTTTCGTGACTGCTTGCACCCGACACCGGATCAACTGCAGCCTGGTTGGGCTGATTCCATAAGCTGGACTTCTTGATTAACTCTTTCTCTGCATAGTTTACGAGTGAGGCCCCAATGCTTTCTGGCCTCACCCCGCGGCATTTTATGGCGGTTATGACTCTTTGATACAAGTCGACACGAAGCACTGAAATATCTTCAATCCACCAATCTCCTTCACACTTAGGCTGCTTGCTCATGTGAAGCCTCCCTGAGCTGCTGTACTCCAATCGTGAGAAACTCGAAGCAATCTGCTCGACACAAGCTTTGGAAGCTATTGCATCAATGCATCGGACGACAATTTGTAGCTCGTCCGCCAGTGGAAGCAAGTTTTCACACTGCTGAAGGACTACGACACACATTTCGAGGTTTTTGCACACAACACTATCAAGATATTCTGCAGCTCTCGAACCAAGGTTGTTCTTCGAGTACTCTTCGGTCATTTCTAGGTAATCAGAAACGCAGCACAGCTGAGCAACATTTGCGGCTGTGATCTCAAAGTTGATACCATAGCAAAATTTGGCTGCCAACTCAAATGACTCGGCACCTCCTGGTAGTCCATGAAGCTCGATTTTGGAGACATCTGCTTCCCGGTGCTCTGCAACCAACTTCCGCATTCGCCCACTTCGTGAAACGAGAGGGAACTGCAAAAGTATGACATTCATAGAACTCTTGTTACGCTGAATAGACTGTGTGTTTATGCCCGCCAATTTGGTAAAACAAGGTTTATCTTATGGCTATGCGTACAAATGTATGAGAATGCTCACAAATTTCACTATAGATATGCTAGAACAGATAGCAGAAGCATAATACTTCTTCATACATTTGGACTTAATAAAGTCGTTAACACGCCATAAACAAACATGAAGGTCCCTAGCTAAATACTCCCTCCGTTCCTTCATAGTTGAGTCATTTTTCCATTTCGGAAAGTTCCCTCATAGTTGAGTCATTTCCATATATAATAACTTTTTCCTCTTTCTTACTTTACTCTCCCTTACTTTATTCTCTCTACTTTATTCACTTTTTACTTTATTCTCTCTACCTTTTTCTCTTTCTTACTTTTTCTATCTATTTATTTAACACACTCAACATTCATTTTTTAAACTCCGTGTCAAAAAGTTCCGCCTCAACTATGAGGGAACGGAGGGAGTATATCATAGTATATCAAGAAGCATTAAGGAATTCTTGAAATCTCCTAGGCAATGAAGACTTTCATATCGAGATACAGATATATAGAAAAACCATATTACCCCCACAACTGCAGAAGGTTTACAGGAAGAGCCTGACCTTATGCAATGAAAATGCACCCCCATCTACTTCAATGATTATGTCACTTGGAACATCACGAAATACCCTACAAAACATGTAAGAATAGAAATTATAGAATTGTAAACCAAAAAAAAAAAGAAAAAGAGTAGTAAAACAAGCTCAAAACACAAATTCTCCAAACCCATATTGTAGAATATCGACAACTAATAGAGAAACAAGAAAACAAAGTATCAAACCAGTTACAGCATAACAAAATTAGTAAAACAAGCTCAAGACACAATTCTTCACACTGTACTAAAACCAATTCTCCAAGCCTAGTTTTTTCACAATGTAACAAAACTAGGCTTTCTTCTTATTAGTCAAATAACACACTTTTCAAATCCACGAATTGCAGCAAGAAAAGTACCAAACAAAAGCTGAAATTCACAATCATCCAAAAAAAACAACGTATAATGTCGAGTAATTACCTCAGAAATCAAACCATTTACAGCATGAAGAAATTTAATAAAATAAGCTTAAAACACAATTCTTCACATAGTAACAAAACCAATTCTCCAAGCATGGTTTTTTTCACATTGTAACTTCCAAAAACAAACAGTATAATAATATCAAGCACCTCCACATGAAGAAGAAATCAATTTTGAATTACAGCATAAACACACACACAGGGAATGAAGAAGCAACCATTCATTACAACGCTGACTGGCGCTCTTGGACATAGGCAGCTGGTGGTGGTGATGCTTGGCCATGGACAGAGGAACTGGAAGCTTGAGAGCAAGAGAGAGAGGTGTTCCTGCTGAAAGAGTTGGGTGAGGAATTTCATCAAACATTTTGTCTTCAAATCATAAGCTGTCCCTGAGGTGGTGGGGCATGTCCGTGAAAAAGACAGCTTTATCACGCCATACATTTTCTTAATCCCCGAAAACATGATTTACAAAGATTGTTGCCTAAATAAAGGAAATGCCACTGTGAGATTTTCTTGAAATTCAAGGAATAAAGCAATGGGAAAATAGAGACAAAAAAGAAAAAGCGGGAAAAAGGGTCGTTGTTTCTGTTGATACTTTCTTACCTTTTGTCCCCTTTTTATATTATAAGGATAATGATAATTGCATTTGTAACATATAGATTGATTTTAACATATTAGGAACACATAAGTTTCCTATATACTAGTAACTATTAGTAACACAAGCAAATCTTGGAAAGTGATACAAATATTTCGGCCACTTTGGTAGGAATGTTAATTGGGTCGATATACTCAAATTCGAGCTTATTTTTATTGGATGGTTGGACTGTTTGGTTCAGAGTCATTCATGTTATAATTTTTTCGAGTCATAAATTCTCAATCGTGACCCTATCTTTCGAGTTTTGTGCGAACATATCTCGTCAATTAGGCTTGACAAAATTTAGGAATTTTAACACTACATCTGTAACAAACAATTACAATTATAATTTAGTGATAATTCAATTCGATAACTCTTATGGAGATAAGACTACAGTGCTATACGTTTTCCAAATAATTATCATTTTCAAATTTTTAGATCTAAATATATTATTTTGACCGGTAGAGTGAAATACTAAAAAGTTAAATGACAATCATAACTCTCAAATATTGAATCATACTAATACATTTTCTTATGGATTTGTAACCAAAAAGAAAAAGAAAAGGAGCAAGCTCAAGTCGACAAGCGTGGAAGTTTGAATTTAGGAATAGTATAAAATCATTATTAATTAAGCCAACATCTACTTTATATAGCAAAGTCACGTTTTCAAAAAAGCAAGATTGAAATGTGCCAACATCCAATTATTACCAAAGTAAATAATGATAACATTTGACATGATACAATGATTTTCTTTTCCACCACCACCTCCACTTCCACTTGCACCAAATTATAAAACAAATTGTCGTTTTAGGTCAATTAATTGGTAGAAATCGTACATTGTCGTAGATATACATGATACAACCACTCAAACTAAAATTAAGATTTCAACATCGGTTGTTTATCGAATTATGATTTTTTTTAAGAAAAAAATTGATTATGTGAGATTTTCTCTACACCAAGTGTGTGAGTTAGATATATGAAGATGGATAGTAATGATTAGTTATAATTTAGAGTAATATGTTGATGATCAAGAAGGAGAAAAAATAGTAGTGATATGCTTGATTACTCAACCATGATGGCTCTAGCCTGGCTAATCTAGGGCATAGCATTCTCATTAGAAAAGATAAAAAAATAACAAAAGGCTAGGTGATGGACATGGCATCCAAAGGCAATGTGGGCATTTGAGAAATACTATGTACTTATCCTATTCAAATATATGGTTTCTTTAAAAAAGTTTGGTCTTAGAATTTCATATTTTGATCACGGATACATTATACTCTATTTTTTCTTGTTAATATTCTCGTATTAATTTAGTATCAAGTTAACATGTTGCCGTTGTTTAATGGGAAAATTTTCATGTGATTTCATTTTTTTATATTCTACCTCCGTCCCACTTAAGATGTTCATAATCTTTAGTGGCACGTAGTTTTAGGAACAATTATTTAGTGTAATATAGACCTATAGTAGAAAGAGGAAATGTAGTTGGATGTTATAATGAGAGAGAAAAGACATAAATTTGTTTCCAAATATGAAAAGTGAACATCCTAAGTGGGACAAACTAAAAAGAAAAGTTAGAACATATATTTTCCAATCACCTTATTCAAGTTATGAATTCTTTCAAATTATTAAGTATAATTCATATATTGAACATCTTTTTTTGGAGGGTGTATTCGATCGTAATTATTAATAATTGCTCATTTTTGTTTTTATGTTTTGTATCAACCCAAAATACCATTGAAAATATTTATATTAATTACCCAGGCCTCCAAAGCCCAGTCCATGGTTGATCTGACTGGGCTGGGCCGCCACATTTCGGCCATATTGTATTATATTCCTAATAAAAGATTTCACCAAACTTAGTATTTGAGCTAAGAACATGGAAATTATTGAATTTGCACACAGTTAGCCTAGAAGAAATGAAATTTATTGGAAAATATACAAAAAATATTGAAATCGAAAAAAAAACACTTAATTTTTATAGTTATTAAATAGGTTTATAAAATACAGCAACATGAGGCCTAATTAAACTTGTACATAGCTAATTATATAGGAACAAATGTAACTATGTAAGAGTTGGCGGCATGTTTATTGGCAGCAATTTTTTGCGTATTAGTTGGGGCATTTTTGGCTGTTTTTGAATTATTTTTTTAAAGATTAGGACATTAGGTAGTTTGACTTTGGAATAATATGTTTATTTGTTTAATTAATTTATTTGTTAAGGTATGAAAAAGGCACAATTGATATAATTAAATTTATAGTTGACTTGTTTTTATTGGATAATAACTAGGTGGTGCTGGTCTAGCCAATGAACCTCATTAATTGCCAACCTTATGTCTCACTATAGAACTCTTCTATAACTACTATGGAGTAATTATTTATCATAAATTCAAATATTGTTGTGAAAAATATGAAATTATCTAGATGGAGTAAAGGGATTTTTTGATTGCATGCAACGAATGTGAGACAATCTTGATTTTGAAGAATTACTATATGTAAAAGGAAAACAAGGAGTACTAATACTATTAACTTGTAATTAATATGTGAAAGTTTCTTGTCTTTTTCATATTATTGGAAATTTCTTAAGGGTCTATTTAATTTATAAATATCCCCTAAGCATTTGTTTATATTTTAAAATTTGCAATTGGATATATCTTTAACACAATTACTATTATATTTTCATGATTGTGATCAATTGAGATTTTTTATGCTAATTGAGAAATGAGATATATCTTTAACACAATTATTATTATATTTTCATGATTGTGATCAATTGAGATTTTTTATGCTAATTGAGAAATGAGATGCAATATCAGCCACTTATTTTTATTAAATGAGTGGTCCAGATTTTCCACATGGAAAATATCTTTAGATTAATTAATTATGAAAGGGCGGAATGGTAATATCATAGTAAATTTTATTCAATAAATATATTTTTTAATTTTTAATTTTAATTTTTTTTTAAAATTTTTAAATTATTTTTATTTATTTTTTATTTATTTTTAATTTTTTAATTTTTATTTTTCAACTGCATATACAATTCATATCAACTACACACATATAATGTCAACTATCTGTACAATTCATGTCAACTACACAATATAATGTCAACTACATTTACAATTCATGTCAAATGGAGTAGTATTTATTGAATAAAGTTGTTGACATTTGATGTGTAGTTTACGTGAATTGTATATGTAGTTGAAAAAAAAATTTAAAAAATAAAAAATAATAAAAAAACGAATTTAAAAAGTTAAAAAATTTAAAAAAAATTAAATAAAAAATTTTAAAAAAATTTAAAAAATAAATAAAAAAATTAATAAAATTACAATTATGCCCCTCTGTTGACCTAAACTACATGCAATTGATATTTCACAAATATTTTGGATGAGTGGCTGAGATTGCATCTCAATTCTCAATTAGGTTATAAATCTCAACCTAACGAGACCCTATATTTTCAAATGACTAATTTTATAATAGTAGCAGTTGGCTAATTTTATTACGTTAGACTTTTGAATATACTACTAATTATTTTTCTATAATTATTTAGTAAATGAATTTTTGGAAAACTTTGACAACAAAAATCGGGTAACAGATTCCAACTGTAAATGGAGCCAGAAACGGCTGACGCCAAATCGCCGCTTCTGGAAGCGTGGCGGCGCGGCCGTCTAAGTCGCCGGAACTCTGTGAACTCGCTCCGCAACGATTTCATTTCCAGATTACCCGATAATGTCCTATCAGCAGTTGACCCTGAGTCTCCCTCCTCTTATTTTGATGTCTCCCGAGCTCAGGGTTTGAGCCAAGGTACATCTTCCATTCTAGTGGGTGCGCGAATGTTGAATGTTATCTCCTTATTTTTACCTTCAATTTTTTGTTTCTTATGCAATTTTGGTTTGATTTTGAAATTTTATTTTCGGGCTGGAATTTCAATAGAAAATTGGTGTTTTCTGATGATCAATTCATGATTAGGAGGTTTTATTTGTTTGTAAATTGATTCGATCATTCTGAATATTACTACTCCATATGTGAAGAAGGTTTTCGGCCTTTTTAGCTCATGTTTTGCTGAATATACATATTTGTGATTTGAATGTTAAAAAGGTTTGCTGAAAATAGATTCAAGTTTTTAGCAATTTGAATACAAATTTTAGCTTTCCTTTGCAAATTTTGCTCCTCTTTCGAGCTTATGACAAATTCATACTACAAAATATAGGACAGAAGGATTACTATGAAAGACAGTTTGCTACATTGAAATCATTCGAGGATGTCGATTCCGTGGTGTTATCAGAAGAAATAGATGAAGAAGATATACAAGAACAAGCACAACATGAGAGAGCTATGATGATCTCCAATTATGCTAATATTTTGCTGCTGGCCTTCAAGGTGAGAAAAGGCATTTTGAATGTTGCCTTTGATCCTACCTTTTTTCCATTTGAGAAGATATTATCGTTACTAATCACTTTGAGAAGACTTGATAAGAGTGATTGTTGGTTTCTGGTCTGAAAATGATCACCATTGTTGTAAAAGCTGTATGTTGTTTGGTTCACTGTCTTCCATTAATACCGTCTCATTTCATCCATCATGCTTGTATCAGATCTTCGCCACTATAAAGAGTGGATCGCTAGCCATTGCTGCTTCGACCTTGGATTCCTTACTAGATCTCATGGCTGGGGGCATACTTTGGTTTTCCCACCTTGCAATGAAAAATGTCAACATTTACAAGTACCCAATTGGAAAGCTGAGGGTCCAACCGGTCGGGATTATCATCTTCGCTGCTGTGATGGCTACTCTTGGTATGCGCTAGATTTTAAACTCATTTACGCCATCATGTCACAACGGCTTTACCTTGACTTTGTGTAGAAATAAGTTGTTTTTAATATGATCCTACTTGGTTCAAGGTCTTGGCTTCTTCGAAAATCACACTTTTTCGTTTAGGCTTTCAGGTTTTTGTTCAGGCTGTGGAACAGCTTGTCGAAGCAAATCCTTCTGAGAAAATGACCACAGATCAGTTGGTCTGGTTGTACTCAATTATGTTATCTGCTACTGCAGTAAAACTCGCTCTCTGGTTTTACTGCAGAAGCTCGGGCAACAAAATTGTGCGCGCTTATGCAGAGGTACATTACTCTACATTCATCATAAAACATCTTTCTTCATTACTTAGTGTTTGGCATTCTTGTTCTTGACAGGACCATTATTTCGACGTGGTAACAAATGTAGTAGGATTGGTATCGGCTGTCCTCGGTGATAAGTTCGTGTGGTGGATTGATCCAGCCGGTGCACTTGCACTGGCAATCTACACAATCACTAACTGGTCTGGAACTGTACTTGAGAATGCAGGTATGAATCCTGGCAGATTTTTTCAAGTGTTCAGAAGCTCGAACCTAAGCTGACTCGTCTTCTGATTCAGTGTCGCTGGTAGGCCAATCAGCACCACCCGATGTTCTGCAGAAGCTGACTTATCTTGTGATAAGGCACCCTCAGGTTAAGCGTGTTGACACGGTCCGTGCTTACACTTTTGGAGTTCTGTATTTTGTTGAGGTTAGTACTGACTAATAGTAGTAATAGATATTTGACGGTTTTGCCATTTTTGAAATAGTGAAAAAGCTTATGTTTGGGGTGTTACTGTTAGGTCGATATCGAGCTCCCTGGAGATCTGCCCCTCAAAGAAGCTCACGCCATCGGAGAAACTCTGCAGATGAAGCTCGAGAAACTTGTTGAAGTCGAAAGGGCATTCGTTCATCTTGATTATGAATGTGAGCACAAGCCAGAGCACTCTGTTCTCAGCCGGCTGCCCAACAGCGATCCCTAAGGTCTCTTAGAGAAAAAAAGGGCACACACATC
This sequence comes from Salvia hispanica, assembly GCF_029641045.1. NCBI lineage: Eukaryota > Viridiplantae > Streptophyta > Magnoliopsida > Lamiales > Lamiaceae > Salvia > Salvia hispanica. The sequence goes on from NC_142694.1 coordinate 33,104,659, forward strand.
ATTCATTGCTGTAAAAAAAAATTGCAGGGTGTTTGTGGTCTCTAGCTTTGAAAGAGTTGGTTTTGTGAATTTGTTGATCATTTTGTAATACAATAAAATATCATATTGTATACACTGTGTGCCTGTAAATCGATTAAGTCTAGAGAACAATAAACGGAATATATTTGAAGTTTGAAGTATTTTAAATAACTGATATCTCGAATTTGGAGATTTTTCTATTATAATTTCAAGTTTCGAGTACTTTAAACTTACAAGACCAAAAATGGAAAAACAATCTCAAGAACCATAAATGGTGTCAAACTTACAAGACCAAAAACCAAAAATTAAAAAATAAATCACTTTTGTAACAATCAAAACAATAATCAATCACGAAAATGCATAGTCCATCACATGGATCATTAAATCAACGTCTAGCAAACAAAGGAAACCATTTTTCTTGCAAGGAAGAGTGGTGATAGATCATGATCATAAGCAACACTAGCACAAGGGACACTCCGAGGGGCGAACCCCCGACCCGATGGAGCGAGTCCCGCTCGGGCAAGTCAATCGAGAAGGGGAAATGGTCACGATCCTCGCCTAGCCAGTGGACGAGGAGGAGGAGAAGGACGGGGAAGACCATGAAACTTATCTTGATTTGGTCCATCAAGTCTAGGAAGATGTACTCATAGTTTATGTACCAATTGAAGATCATGAAAAAGAGGATTACGGTTAGGAAGAATACAAAGTGGAGAGGCAATGTGAAGTGTTGGATGTATTCTTGGAAGGGTGAGCTATAGTATCTAGCCATGTTGAAGGGAGTTAGGATGAGAGAGTTTGGCCACTTTCATGTGCTATTTATAGGGCCTTTGAGTCGAGACTACATTGGATCGTTTAAAAAGACTAGTCTCTATCTATTTATGGTAAGTTACTCTCTATGATGAGATGAGTCTTAGTTTTCGTTAATAATTTTTCAACTATAGTTATCTTTCTTATTTTATCAATTTTGTATTAAAACATGTGTACATTGCTAAGACTATTATTCATAGATGGAGTTTGTGCATAGTGAGTAAAGAGTTTGTGTTGAAGACATGGGTTAAATGGAATGGTTGGTTTCATTTTCTTGTGGAATTATTAAAATACAATACTTATTCAAAATATGATTACATTTCACAATAATATGTATGTTTCACTTAATGTATCATGAGCTAAGTACTAAGTTCTCTTTTGGGAGTTTTTGGGGAAAAAAATTCCTCAATTTTCTATAATAATAAAATGACAAAGAAAATATAGGTTTTAGAGGCAAATACCGAAATTAAAAAAAAAAAAAAAAAAAAAAGATGCCAAAGTGGGAATTGGGAACAATATTATTCATAAAGGCTCTTTTGAATATGCTAAAGGCAGTATGGAATATTATCCAGAAAAAAAAAGAGAGAATATTAAAGAATTTATGTCATTTTCACCTTTGCCTAACCTTTATCAGTTTATCCCACTTAAATGTATTTTTTAAATCTATTTTTCTCTTTTAACGCGACTTATGGAATATACTTATTTATATGAAGATACATAATTTGATGATATGTGGGGACAATTTTACTAAAATAACTCTAATGTAAATGAAATTTTATTTTATAAAAATTTACCGGCGAGGATAGGGTTACATATTATAATAATATTATTATCATTATTATTATTATTATTATTATTATTATTATTATTATTATTATTATTATTATTATAACAATATAACACCAACAACAACAATAATTTGTCCTCAAAAAATTGAAGAAAAAAAATAAACTAACAACATTGTTAGAGAAAATTTAAAAGGTAATATTATGAATATGGATGTAGTTTATAGTATTTTTTGGGCTTTATATTTCTGTTATTGAAACGTTATTATGGACTTGTTACATATACTTAATAGTAGTAATATAATCTTGATATACTCACAAGTAGGGGTGGGTAAACGGTTCTCGGTTAATCGGTTAACTGAGAATCGAATCGGAATCGGTCGGTTATCGGTTAACCGATAACCGACATTTACGGTTATCGGTTCGGTACCTGTTATACATTTTTGCTCTAAGTCGGTTATCGGTTATAACTGGTAACCGTTGGTTATAACCGATAACCGAATTAAATTCAATTTTAATTTCAATTATAGTTTATTTAATACCAGAAGAAATTATAATTTACTTTCAAACTTTGTCACGATGGAAGAAATTGTAATTTATATTTAAATTTTGTTAAAGTCTCGTATTGCAATGTAAAAAAAGTTCATTTTAATTTGTGTCACTATCAATTATAGTATTATACTTATAAATTTATTTCTCAAAGTCAATAAAGTGCTTAAGCATTACTATGTTAAATATAGAATAACCCTTCACTTATTATTGGAGAAAAGTTTTTAAATTATAGATCATGTAAAGTTTAAGTCTTTTAAAGTGTCTAAACAATTTATGTATTACTCGTAAATAGGAGTATAATAATAATTAATAAAAGTAGATGAAAAGTTAAAAGTCAAAACCAAAAATAATTTTAATTTATATGTAGTATCTCATGTTACTGCCCTTTTCTCTTTACAGCGGGGGGTTTTGACTTATTATTGGGTAGTATGTTGCCAAATTTCATTAGCTTCTAAGTAGGATTTACTAATTTTTTTTTATTAGTTCATACTAAAATATACATTACTCATAATTACAATTTAATGCGGAAGGTTGCACCGAATGTACCTAAATGTAGCCCTTTTGGCAATACACATGCACATGTATAAATCAATTCGGTTAGTTCGGTTATAATCGACAACCGATCGGTTCTAATTGAGTCGGTTAATTAAGTAACTGAACCGAAGATCGGGTCGGTTCCGGTTAGTTTTTTGATGGAATTTTGGGGTCGGTTAACCGACTGAATACCCACCCCTGCTCAGAAGCTATTATGGGCTTTGCAATGTTATGTCAATATAGAACTAAAATTTATGGACTCGTGGCCAATATATTAAAGAAAATATATTATTGGGCCTGAATATTGGATATATAGAACAAAAAGGTTGGTCTTTTAAGGGGTTAGGGTGTAACGTAGTACTCCCTATTGGAGTAGCATAGTAGTATTATGTAATATATGGAATGTAATTTAATTATCAATTAGCTTAAGCACACAAAATTGACCAATAATGTTATTTAATAGTTTTCCCTATTTAAACAAACAAACTAAAAGCAATAGTTTATTTTTCAAACTAATTTAGAAATACTCAGCATGATTTCCCAAATTTATTGAGATAATGTTACATGCCCCTTCAAATAAATGTCTTCATAAAAACTTGATTATCTATTTTAATTTTGTAATAAGTATTATTTAAATTATAAAAATGTGTTAATTTCGGATCAGTCCTACAAGGTTGCAAATTTGAATGTAAAATCATGATATTTCAATTTTTTTCGTAGTTATCCTGTGAGTTCTAATTCTGTGATATTGATATTCACGTGATAGCTGAAATATTCTATATAGACAAAACTTCGGATGATTCGAAATGAACTATTGACCTAAATTTGCTAGCATAGGTGGCTGTAAAGTTATTTTTAAACACATAAATGACGTTAAAAAGCTGTATAAGCATTAAAGAATGTGATAGTGATTAATCTTTAATGCATTATGTGCAGTTGGGAGTTAGACCATACTACTATATGATTGGTTAATGTTGTAACATGTTATCATATGATTGTTTATGTCCAACTTTTAGGTCGAATTGATGGGTTGCTGATAAGGTTAAATACTAGTAATATATTATAGTGTTTGAGTTTGAGTGATTAACATTATAACATGTCTTGATTATAAGATAATGAAGCACAATTAAATTAATAGTATAGCAATTCATTATAATGAGAATGTCAAGAATTCTATACATTTAGAAGATGTGTTAGTTTGAGTTATTTTATTAGTAGGCTGATTTGAAATTGAACATGTGAAAGATACTAGGTCACGATTCCATCAATAAAAAATGTAGTGATACTAATATAATTTGAAGACATAATCTTTGAATAAGTTCCTAATTACTTTGAATTACATACATTTACATTGTTTTGTAATGGCTCGATCTTTCGATTTGCATGTATTTGTCTCTCCTAAGTTTTACATGGTCTTAGATATATTTGTATTTAATTAAGCATTATCTCCCCATTTCATATTACATTTTGGGGTGTGGAATATTTATGATGATAGGTGATAGGTCACAACAGGTCACGTTTGGTCCATTTATTTTCAATTTTGATGAATTTATTTCTAGGTGAAAATATTTAATGTTCTATACACACTACATATGTTTATCTATTACTAGTACAGTAGTACTCCACTACGTATTTTATGAGAATATATATTAAAATCTCATAAATTATGTAGCTTTACAAACCACAATATAATTTGTTTTTGCATTAGAAGTTGTGGTTGTGAGGTTAATCATTTGATTCATAACAAGTTTAACTAATTAATTACTCAAATTCTCAATCTGTAAGTTAAAAATATAGTAGATGTTAATTAAATTGTGCTTAGACAACTACTTTTGCAACCTTTCATTTAAAACTCCCTTTAATTTCTTCGTCTTTTTTTCGGGAGAACCATCTCGTGATTCTTGATCTAAGTCGCCACATGTGACACATAAATGAATTTCACAATTATTGATAGTTTGCTCTCTAATAATTGGCTGTATAGTATTTATAACTTCATGATGATGTATAGTTACATTATCATACAAAACGAACTCAAGTATTTTTGTAAATAATTACTACTATTAAATATACCATCGGTTTTTCATATATTGTTCACACACATATACACGATTATGTGTTTTGATGAGATAAATTTTTTAATAAAAAAAAAACGAATTGAATAAAAGAAGACCCTACACAACTCTAAACCAAGAAAATTAAATTTCCCAACTTCCCCCAACCCCACCTTTCATTCCCTATAGAAGCTGCAACAGGAAACTAGAAAAATCCTATATAAATAAACCTATCTATCTCTCTCAAAATCGTAGCAAAATGGATTCCAAAGATCTGTTTTTTGGATATCTCTCTATTTTCATAATTCTATTCAATTTTGCAGTGTGTGACGTAGCAAGTGATAGACAAAAATGTGAAAACCAACTAATAGGGCTAGCAACGTGCCTGCCCTACGTGGGTGGGGAGGCCAATGCCCCCGCCAGCGATTGTTGCACCGGCTTCAAGCAAGTCTTGAGAGATAGTCGCGAGTGCATCTGCTTGTTGATCAAGGATCGGGACGATCCAAGTCTTGGGCTCAAGATCAATGCCACTCGTGCCCTCTCCCTCCCCGACAAATGCAAGACTCCTGTCAACGAGTCCATCACGGACTGCCCGAGTAAGTTGCCCCCCTTTCTAGAAAAGTACAATCATGTGTGAATAGTAATTACTTTATAAGCATTCTTAAAACGGTAGGACTATGTTGTGTGGGCACTAGAGGTAAGTTTTGCACCCGATATATGCAGTATAGTAGTGTAGCATCTATGTATAGAAAGTGGTTAAATTCTATAAACGTATCAAAACGGCTAAATGAGACTGGTCACCACGTCATCCAAACTGCTTCACGACGTGGGACACCCTTAACTAACACGTAGTTCGTTCGATTGAGTGCAGCTATTCTTCATCTACCACCAAACTCACCGGATGCTAAGGTGTTTGATGATTTTGCAAAGAGTGCCAGCAAAAGCAACACCACCACAACTACTACCCCTACTTCTTCTGGTATGAAATTATTGCCAAAGATCATTAACTAATCTTTAAATTAAAATTAAATCAATACATATGTAACAACTCATGCACGTCGCATTTATTATTTGTCTCAAATCCCAAATAACTATTTAAGTTTTCGTTTTCTTACATGTTTTACTAATTTATTTCATTATTTTTCGAGATATAGCAAGCTCGTCGAGTGGGTCGTCTGCATCAACAACAACCGGTCCAAATAGCGATGGAGGAGAGGAGAAGATATGGTTTGCTGGACTACTCATAGCTATGGCTACAGTTCATGTTTTCGTTAATCAATAATGTTGAAACTGTATTCTTCTAATTTATCATTTGCAGACTTTTCTAGTATTTATTAATTTTGAGCATAATAATGTGACTCAATGTTGAGGTTAGTGTAGAGATGATCTAGGTTGTTTTTCTATTTGAGATTTAAATAATGGAAATAATTTTCAAATTACCATTCATAGTGTGCCTTTGTCAATCCCGCACTCGCACACACAATTGACAATACACACATGAATCAGAGTATCAAAACTCCACGACAATTAACAACTAACAAGAATGAAGAAAAATAGGTGAAAACTCCATTATAGCATAAAATATAGTGACCAATTTAGAGAGGGAGAATAATAACTCAATTTCCCTCTCTCACACACGCAAGACACAACACACGTGAATCAGTATCAAAACTCCATGACAAGAAAGAAGAAAACAAGGAGAAAACTGGGCAGGATAAAGAGAGTCAAGAACTCAATCCTTCTCTCTCACACACATAACACACATGAATAAGTGTCAAAACACCATGGGAAGAAAAGAAGAAAACAAGGTGAAAGGCAGTCAAAGGCATATTTACAATAAGCCAAGTCTACAAAGTGATATAGTAAATAAAGATGAGTTGGTAGGTTGCTCAAGAAACCTAGATACTAATCCTAGAATAATACAGCAGCATCAAAGGTCTTAGGACTGAAAGGTATCTGCAGAAATGTATATACAACCTAGAGAGCCTGAAAAAGAATGCCGGAAACCATCAATCCGACTTCAAAATACCCCGTCTAGCTACTGTACGATCCGTTGGTACGAGTATTAGAAGGGTAAACGAAAGTACCAGCAGTAGAGAATAATCCCAGATTGTATATGGCCACACCACAGCCAATGATGGAGAGGAAGGGTTCCTGTAGAAAACAATAAGTTTCAGAATACGAGTAAAGTGATATGATTCGCAGGTATAGTCACGAGTGCGTTTGTTGGAATTACCAGGTTTGAGAGCGTCGAATGTTGTTTAGTCCCAGGCGCTAGTCACAGCAGAGCCAAAGCCTCCACCATATCCGCCAGAATGGTTGTAACCATTGTTCATGTTGCTGCCGCCACCATACATGTCCATCCCACCTCTATTGTAGGAGGAATCTTTGCGGAAATCACGCCCGCCAAATCTTCCTCCGCCACCTTGCCCTCGGCGGTTCCTACCACCTCCAAAGCTAGACCGAGCAGCAAAGCGTGCCAGCCAAGCAGGAACCTCTTGATTTGCTTCTTGCATCAAATCAGCCAATGGTTTTGCCAATGAGGCATTGCCATCGTTGAAAAAAGCAGTGGCCAGTCCTGTTTTACCAGCACGCCCGGTGCGTCCAATACGGTGGACATAGTCGTCAATGTCATTAGGAAGATCGAAGTTGACGACATGTGCAACATGAGGGATGTCAAGGCCACGTGCTGCCACATCAGTTGCAACCAGAATTGGAGTTTTGCCACTTTTGAATGATCTTAAAGCATATTCTCGCTCCTGCGGCCAGAGACAAAATGCTTGCATTAATATCATAAAACTAGCATCAGAGGGCACATAATCGCTATTTTTAAGGATATTATGTACAAACTCAAATCAGCATATTCATTGGCACATGAAACACGTTAAAATTGGAAGAAAAATGAAGAACAGAGAAATAAATTGAAAATTAAACAAAATGAAACAGAAATACAAGAATATCTACAAATTCTTGGAAACCGGGGAGAAATCAAACTTTTAATAGACACGTGCTGTTTCTGATTTTGTCATAAGATGATGGATAAGTTGAGCCCTAGAAAAAAATAGACAAATTATAAGACCTGTTGTGTTCGGTCACCGTGAATGGAAGTGGCAGGAAAGCCATTAATGCAAAGCCAGTGTTCAAGCGAATCAGCTCCCTTCTTTGTCTCAACGAAAACCAATGTCAGTGCTTGCTACACACCACAAAGCAAATATCTGGATTAGCAAACTGTAAGGAATACAAATAGGCAAATAGCATGGAAGTTGGTCCAGGTTAGGAAATATGGACAATACACAAATTTGCAGACGGTACTAAAAGAATATCTCTTGTTCTGATACAAAAACAGCCACATTTTTGGCTTTTAAAATATAAATATATAGGAGTATTTATTATTTAATGATGCTTCACACAATGTGAACCATGCCAAAAACTCAGAGATCTTCAACACAACGAGTTTTTCATATTCGTCCTCTTTTACTGCTAAATTCACCAGCACTATTTATACATACATCACCATCCCACCCTCCACCCCCCAAAAAAAAGGTACAATGCACAAGTGAATTATAACCAGGTGTGGGAGCTTGGTAAGTGTGTGGGGAGGGGAAGTGAATTAAAGCACAACACAGGCAAAAATTATTACCTTGGCCTGAACGCCATTTGCTCTTTGTGCATGGAGAAGGTCCATCAGGTGACTTCTTTTGTCAGTCTCAAGCACATATTCAATTCTTTGGAGGATCAATTCAGTGCTAGAACCAACTCTTCCAACAGCCAGAAATATGTAATTTGAAAGAAAATCTGCAGCTAGTCTCTGCATGTTAAGAGATATTTCCATTATATCACATATATATAATAGGTGACAGCTTGTAACTTCAACAAAGTCGAAAAATATATTATTATGTCCATGTCAATTGTTAGAAAAGATATCTTCAATACTTCAACCTTTGAGGGACAAAAAACTCAACTAAAGTCCACCTTTTGGAGTATGGTGACAGTGCCATGGGTAAAGAAAACAGACCTGGATCTCCTTAGGAAATGTGGCGCTAAATAGCAATGTCTGTCTTACACCAGGTGGAGGCATGTCCATTTGTTGCACAATTCTCCTTATTTGAGGTTCAAAACCCATGTCCAACATTCTATCTGCTTCGTCAAGGGCTAAGTACCTAATGTTTTGTAACGAGACTCTAGCCCTTTCCAACAAATCAACTAAACGTCCAGGTGTTGCAACAAGTATGTCCACACCTCTTTCAAGTTCTCGAAGCTGTCATCAACAAGGCTTCATGATCAGACTAATCTATAGAAGCGGCGATGCAACCAATGACAAGGGCATGGCAAAAAAATATGGTACCTGTTGATTGATAGGTGCACCACCATAAGCAACAACAGCCTTGACGCCAGTTTGATATGAAAATTTCTTAGCTTCTTCATGAATCTGCACAGGAAAATCCACTATCAGATCTGTTTCAATGAAAGATACAAAGAATATCCAAATTCTATAAAACAAAACCTGCATAGAAAGCTCCCTTGTTGGAGAAAGAATGAGAGCAAGCGGAAATGCCATACGCGGCATACGTGGCTGTCTTTGAGCAGATTGGCCACTTTTCATGATTCCACTAATTATTGGGAAACAGAATGCTGCAGTCTTTCCTGAACCAGTTTGAGCGCAAGCCATCAAATCCCGCCCAGTGAGTGATATTGGTATGGCGTGCCGCTGCACAGGTGTAGGTTTCACATACTTGCACCTCTTAATATTCATATTTAAAGCATCACCCAAATCAATCTCGGCAAATGTATTCACAGGAGGTGGGACATCTTTCCCACTAGTCTCCACCGGAATATCCTCATAAGCATCAAAATTGATCCCTGAATTTTCCTGTACTGCATATTCTGGTTCTGGAACTCCATCATCTTGAAAAGGATTAGCCTCTCTTTCCCTGCCACGATCCCAACCACCATTTCTATTGTTCCAAGCACTACCACCTCCACCCCCACCACCGCGACTGAGACCACCACCTCCACCTCTATCATTTCTAGGACCATACGACTGAAATCCACCTACAGCTGCACCACCCTGTCCCTGGGATTCATTTCCCGCCAAAGTCCCAGCATAGGAAACTGCAGCTGAGGGGGCAGGATCAGTTGAGGCTGAAGGAGGCCTATTTCTAAGATGCGGAGGAACATAAGTACTTCTAGAAGCATGAGAAGTAACCCCTACACCACCACCGGTGGGAGCCTTCTCAACAGATTCAGACCATGTAGCAGGCATACTCAAAAGCACGCAAAATCACACAATTCCTCTCCCCTGTCAAAAAATACCTCCAACGCCACAACAGTTTTCCAGGCAGAGATATTTTTCAACGCTGCACTTGCAACAAAACAAAATCCAAAAAAGGAAAATCATCATCCTCAAACCCTGATATAATACCCCTAACAACAACAATATCTATCACAATTTCAAAACAAAATCCTTCCCCCCGCTCAAAGTATACCAGATCCATACAGTAAAATAAGCAAACAGCCCCAATTCTGAATCAAAATATATCCGTAAGCACAAGTATGGACCAAAATCCACAAAAACAATGAAAGCAAGCAAAATTATTAGCAGAAATGCAGAAACAGCTACACATGAACATAATTCCAAAACAACATTATTTCCTAAAAAAAATCACTAGCAAACTTCCCCCAATTCTCAAGCAAACTTCATCCTTAAGCACACGCATGGACCAAAATCCACAAACACCGACGAAATCGAGCAAAAATATCAGCAGAAATGTAGAAGCAGCTACGCATATACATAATTCCAAAACAGCATTATTTCCTAAAATTTCAACAGCAACGCGGTTATGGTGCATACGGAGAGTTAGATAAACGTAGAGGTGGGTGACATACGATATAATTAAAGGTAGATGATAAAGAAACCCTAATTTGGGGCAGAGGATGTGCGATCGGAGGCGCTGCTGGTGCGTAAAATATCTTGTGCGATGCTTGTTGAATTTCCGCTTTTTCTCTCTAAAAAAGGTCTATAGATATTCTCTCTATATTTCTGCAAACGTATTTATAGTCTTCGAGGTTTGCGTTGCTGCTGAATACGCGATAGGCGATACCACCATTATTTTTAGGGGCTCTATACGATTTCCCTTCACTTTCATTTCTTTTTCTTTTTCTTTTATTAACATCTTACTTCGATAGGCTTCAATATCATTTAGTAATAAATTGTTACTGGAATTATATTTTACAAACTAAGTAGTACTACTACATAAAAACAAAATATTCATTTGCTAATATGGAGTATTTATTTAAACTTACGACAAAAATATGAATTTGCACACTCTCACGGTACACGTATCTCCACACGCCCTCCTCCCCTTCTCCTCGTGTCCATGCTCACATTGTCTCCTCTCTTTCATCTACTGTTTTCGTCTTTTCTATCGTTGCCTCCTCTCCCTCTTTCACTGACAGTGCATTTCATTCATTTCTCAACCCTTTTAGTAAATCGTAAAAGTTCAGCGTGTAAGCATACATGAAAGACATTCTCTTCAAATTATAGACAAAATCAACAAATTGAGTCTGATTTTGATTCGTAGAATACATCAATAACAATCTTGTAATTATCATGAGTACTTAAAACATAAGTGTAAACTAAACATATATTATTAACATATATAAGCACTTAAATATCTTATTTTGTTATTTTATAATGATCAATATTACTACATGACTCATTTTACTTCAAACATACTCATATTCTACTAATACATTATACTCACAATTAATAATTATATATAAAAACATACTTATATTAATACTGCTTTTTCCCCGAGGGAAAAAGAAAAAAGAAAAAAGGTTCTTCTTAGATATTGATAAAGTTAATGCATTTTCAAGTAAATATATGAAATTATTTATATCATGTGGTGCAAAATTAAATGACTATAGTGCACAAATTTGAATGAGAATTAACAAAATGATTATCTATAATTGGATTGCATTAAATCCGTTGAAATTAATTAGATGAATTCAGTTAGAAAAAAAAATAGTACCCTTAAATAAGGCTAAAATAGTAAAATTAAGCAAAGTCGAATAAAATGGCTGACACTGAACTGATTTCAGCTAGTTGAGCTAACATCCTAATTTGGGGATGAACAACAGCGGCATGATGATGATGCCGGCGGGAGGCGGCGGCGGAGGCGGTAGAGGAGGCGGAGGCCGGTCGTGGCCATCGACGACGTCGGTGTCGTCTTCCGGTAAGAGAATTCAGAAGGAGATGTCGGAATTGAGCTCCGATCCTCCGCCTGACTGCTCCGCCGGCCCCAAGGGAGACAATCTCTACCATTGGGTCGCCACTCTCTTTGGTCCTCCCGGTATTGTGCACGCCGCATTGATAATTGTACCTTTACTTTCTTTACGAATGCACTTCTTTTTGGTAATTAGGTTTCTATTTCGCGCGCTTCAGATTCTGATTTTGTTGAATATGGAGTTATTTTATTAGCATAGGGCTATGATTCATCATGTGTTTCAGTTCAATTCTGAATCTGTTTAGTGGTGAAATTGATTTGATCCTAACATCATCAAGGAGCTTCATTTCCATGTGAATTTTGTGTGATTTTTTATTTTTATTTTGCAGGGACACCTTACGAAGGGGGAATATATTTCCTTGATATAACTTTCCCTAGTGATTACCCATTTAAGCCTCCCAAGGTAATATTGTGAAGTCAATGCTTCTCCAGCCTTCGATAGATGACAACTCCATTGTGTTCGCTGTTTAACTAGTTATAAGACTAATGGTTGAATTCTAAGTACACCTTTCCTGCATAATCGAATTTGAGGATCTTAAGAAGGAGAGATATCTTGAGTTTTTATTTAATTGTGATGCTTGTGGTGAGTGGACCTATGTATGATGTAGAGAGGCCGAGGAGGGTAGTAGTTTGTCTTGAAAGTTGAACATGCTGTCGTTGGTTGTTTCACCATCATGATATTTTCTCATAGTTGAATGCCATATAGCTCGAAGCCTCTGCATTTGTTAATTATATGTGGATTTGGGCTTGTAACATGTATTGCAGTATTAACTAGTTGTCGAACTCCCGTGCGTAGTCAAACTTGAGGATCTTAGAAGGGTATTTCTTGAGTTTTTTTTTATAACAGTGATGCTTGTTGTGAGATGGCCTTTAATATAGAGCAGACTGAGGAGAGTAGTAGTTTGTCTTGAAAGTTGAACATGCTGCAATCGGTTCTTTTGTTATCACAACCTCTTCTTATCTTTAAATGCCATATATCTGGAAGTCTCCAATCTGTTGATTATATGTGGATTTAGGCTTGTAACATGTTTTGCAGTATTAACTAGTTTCTGCATTGTCGAACTCTAAGTCATCCCTCGCTGCGTAGTTGAACTTGGGAATCTCGTGGACATATCTTGAGTTTTTTTACTGTGTTTCTTGTCTTGAGCAGACCTATGATTTATAGCAGACTGAGAGGAGTTAGTAGTTGTCTTGAAAGTCGACCATGCTGCAGTTGGTTGTTTTGTTATCACGATCTCTTCTTATGTTCAAATGCCATATAGCTCGAAGTCTCTTCCTCTACTGATTATCCCACGTTTTGCGTTGTTAACTAGTTTCTTTGGATTCTCACATAAAGATTGGCATAGTCCAACTATATGAAGGATAAGCTTGTATTATGAGCCTTTAGGTTGTTGACATTGGATTATATGAATATCATCTAAATGCTTCTACACTAGAAGCTTGGGTTGTGCTGCAGTGATTCTTTTCGAGTTGTTGTATTCCTGACTTCTGACTTCAGGCTTGCAGGTTGTTTTCAAAACCAGAATCTACCACTGCAATGTCGGTTCTACTGGGGATGTTAGTTTGGACATCTTGAAAGACGGGTGGAGCCCTGCTCTAACGATCTCAAAAGTGCTGGTTGCGCTCAGATCAATATTCACAAACCCCGATCCATGTGCGTTAGCTTTCTGCATTTCTCTTCTCTGTTGGAACTCAGTGGTTTCTCACTGGGGCAACTACGCTCGCGATTATGCATAGTTTGTAGATATGTCATGTAGCCGTATGAATCTTCATAAGCAAAAACGGTAGTGAGTGGTCATCCAGCTGCAAATTATTCATGACTCGATGATCTTACTGCTGCTATGCTATGTTGTTGCAGATAAACCACTTGTTCCTGGTGTCGCACGTCTATACTTAGCTGATAGGGTGAAGCATGACGAAGTGGCTGCAGAGTGGACTCTGCGGTTTGCAAGATAACGCGTTGTAACTCGAGAGAAACGAATCTAATGGAGCAGGTGCTCTCTGTGAAGGAAAAAAGGAGCCAAGTTGTTGGAAAGACTAGTTTGTGCAGCATGTTTAATTGATGGTCTCTCTATATTTGTGGTAATTATTGGATAAAACATTAGTGCTAAGAATATTCTTCTTGTGAATGTCTTTTAACTTCTGTTCCAGAGTAGGAGAGGCAGCTAGACAGAGACGAAGATGGAGCAACGAATTAATAACCTGGTTATTCGGTCGGTTTACCTAAACCAAACTGTCGGATTAATTGATAAAAATTTCAGTCCATTTATTAAACCGAAACCGAACTGATTTCAAAGTCGGTTATCAAAATAACAGACCTCGGTTATTTGATTATCCAAAATAAACTGAATTAAAATTTTTGAATTTAATTTCTATGTGCATGCCAATCTATCATATATCTATGATTATATAAAGTGAGAGTTGTCTTAAAAATAACAAGATTGTCACTAAGGGCTGTTTCGGCGGCGGGAACTGTTATAAAATACATGAAAACTTTGATTTTACTTTTACTAGTTTAGCCCCCGCACGATGCGCGAAACACGACTCTTACAACAATCAAATGAAATACAAAATTATGTGTCCTTTTCGTCTATGAAAAATTAACTCGGTTTGATTTAGTACAAGTTTTAAAAAAAAATTAATGAAAAGTTAATAAAAAAAATTGTAAGATGAGCCATACTTCTATATATTAGCCCCCGTGCAATGACTTTTACAATAATCAGATGAGTATATAATTATGTGCTCCCTTCGTCTACGAATAATAAACTCAATTTGAATTAACACAAGTTTTAAAAAACATTTTTATGGAAAATGAATAAAAAAAGATAATGAAAGATTAAGTCATACTTATATATTTAGTTTTATAATAAATTGTGAACGATATAAAATTAATGGAATATATGGTTCATTATCAAAAATAATAAAAAAAAGTAAAAGCAAATGAAACATCTATTAGTGGACATATAAAAATGACAAAATGAGACAATTATTGATGGACGAATGAAGTATTGTTAATAACTACTCCCTCTGTATAATTAAAAATGAAATGTTTTCTGGGTTGTCCCATTAAAAATGGAACGTTTCTTAAAACTGAAACATCTACTTTTTCATCTCTATTACTTTATTCTCTGCTTATCAACTCACAAGATAACATTACAGAAAATCCCATACAATAAAGCAAATATTTCATTTCTAATGAAACAGATGGAATATGAGTTTAATTATGGTAACAAGTATTGAATTAGTTTATATTACTTCAAATTCGCTACATAGGATATATATATTAAATTTAACTTTATTAATTAATATATAAAAGATATATAATTTTTTCTTAAATATTTGTCGATCATTGAAATTATGTCATTTGGTACATTGATTTGTTTATTGACCATTGATTTATGGAGTAGCATCTTATTACTCACAACAATCACACTCCTACACGTTTTTTAATTTAATGTGTATTATCTAATGTTATAATATTTTTTTTACTCAATAATAACCTATCATATCATGCATCTTCCATTAAAATTTTATTATACATGCTAAAAGATTTATACAATATACTCTATAAATTTTCATGAAAGTGGGCTGGAAAATAAAAATTCCCACTTCTTGGATGTAAAGATTAGAGAAAATGTCATTCCCATCATCTATGGTAAATAAATTTTAAAAAGAACAAAGAGAAATTATAATATAGTAGAAGAAAGATTAAATATAAAGAAAAGTAGTTTTTTTTTTTAATAGAACTATAGCAAATGTGATCTCAATTTGTAGAGGATGAAAAAATATGGATTTTGGTATAATTTTTACATATATTTAATTTAATATATAAAAGATATTTATATAATAAATGAAATATTTATTGACCAATGAGATTGTAACAAATGACATAATCTCATTGGTCAATAAATGAAATAGAGAGAGAGACTACTTGATGAAAATCATAGAGCTGCCACCGAACCTGAACTTGGTGACCATTCAAATGATGGAGCAGAGGAACAAGATGGCTCTGTCCAGGTTTGGTCTTCTTTGGCTAAAAACACACTGATTCAACTTTAATAGTTGTTGATGAATGAAAATCTACTTTTATTTAGAATGCTGAACAGCTAGGCGAAGACTCCACTTCTGATGGAACAAGGTCTTGACAATGGAAATCAGGTACGGAGTACTTTTTAGTGAATATGCTGTCAATACGAGTTTTGGTGGTTTACCTTTAGCCCTGTACTACTCGATAGCTTATATGTCATGTGCTGGTTCTCAGATTTCAAATACCCTAATGAATGAGTCATTACTCTACATGTTTGTAAGCAACATGGTAACCCTTGTTTTTCCAAGAGGAAAATGCAGCTGATGATACGGAGTCGCTATCAACGAAAGAGCTAGGCCGTCTAGTTGCATCCTGGTGGACAGGGGGAAAGACCAAGAAACATAATGAGGATATTGATACCTCTCAAAGTAAGGATCACCAATATCCTAATGAGACACCAAGTGAAGCCAATTACAAGGAAGATGTTGGTTACACCTCAGAGGAAGATGAACATAAGTATGATGCTGATGATGTTGATACTGAAGACCAAGTTGATGACTTTGATGGATCAGATCATTATGATTCCATTACTTCACAGATACCTGAGTCCGATGATGAATTTGACTTTTCAGGTAAATCAGTTTTCTTAAGATTCATCTTCACAACCTGCTGAAAATCTTACCAGTATATGATCCGAAATTCTTAGATATAACTGGCACAAGTGGCTCATCATGGCTAGACAAGATACAACAAAGAGTGAAGAGCATCTTTCAGGCTGTCAATATTTTCTAGTAAAAGACAACTTTTCCCTAGTTTCTGCACCATTGGATTCAAACAGAAGATATTCATCTGATTCCTGATTGACTTTTCAAAGGCTGCACAAGTGCGTAAAGAATATGATGAATCAAGTTCCAAATTATCAAAAATACAGTCAAGGATATCGAATCTGAAGCAGAAACTAAAACAAAATTTTGGTATACCTTTGAGTCTTTGACATGGAGAAAACCTTTCTCTATTGTCAACTTTATTGACTTTGGAGGTGCACTTGTTTAGAGTTTTAATATCTTCGCAATATAATTGCAGGTTCGGATAAGGAATTTCATTCATTCAATGGTCAATGTTTCAAGAGCAAGTAGAATAAGTAAGAACCTTTCTAGTTTCTTTCTCATGTTCTTGATTGAGTCATCGATGTCTACTTGAATAAAATGTTTTTGTGGAATGGATATACTCTTTCAGGTATGTTTACAAAGTTTGCCCATTTAGAAAAGCCATCCAGGAGGAGTGGCACAGTACAACTCGTTTAGGGTAAGCATTTTTCATGACGAAAGCACTTCATCTTCATATATGTTGGTTGAGATTTGTACTTGTCTGTTGTTCGTTGCTTCAATCTATAGTTGGTAGGAGTATTATTTTTCTTTGTAACAATGCTTAATAGTACTATTATTAATGTAATCATGTAGGAGCTGGGAGAAATTCAAGAAATTTTACTCAGTAATACAGTTTATGAATGGAGATAAAGTGTTGGAATGGCTCTGATATAAGCTTCGTATATCATAAATCTTAAGTATGAACATGTTGCATTGTTGTCAGCATGCATTCCACAACGACTTGATGAAATTTCGTAGTCAAACTGTCTCTTTAAAAGAAAGCCTTGGAACCTGCATATATATGTTTTCACTTTTTATTATCTTATAGCCAATTATTTCACATCAATGGAACTTTCATTTGTTTTTGGAGAGGGACAGTCAGCTTTTAAGAAGACCAATCTTTTCTACTGAAGAGAAGAAGACCAAGAAGATCACAAATGGAGATCTCAAGCCACTTGATGCAGCATCCGATTTACGTAATGAAGTAGCCTGTTCTGTCTAATAGGGAGAGCAAAACTAGCCCCGTTTCAAGATCTGGAGATCTTCATGCTCGATAATTTACTAATCTGGATAGGCTGCCTCTTCAGTCAGTGTAGCCAGGAGAATGTGGAAAACTATGGCAGGAAATGAAATGATGCCCATTTTTCCTAAATAATTGGGTGTTGTTTGATTCTAAATTATTTATTTCTTAATATTTGTATGAATATATAATTGGTTGTATGAATGAAAAGATTGTCAGAGCACAATATAATTGGATGTATTGTCAAATTTTAGTTTTAAAAATTTAATGGCATATTTTTCAAGATAAATGAAATATGAAAAATGTGACATGTTTTCTAGGATGCAGGGGCTATAAAATGGAAAAAAAGTGGCAAGAGCATGATTAACTTGATCAACTCGGAAAAGGAGCGAAAAATGGCCAAATATGAGGACAAATTGATCAGTTGGAGACAATCTGATCAAGAGAGCCTAGATAGGCAACCATGCTAAGTTGATCAAGTTGGATCAAGCAGATGGTGCAAGCTGATCAAGTGGGCGAAGAGAATTGACAATACCAGACGACCAACAAGTTGATCAAGTGAAGACACAAGCTGATCAAGCCAACACATGAGGACATATCTGCTGGGTCAGCCTAACTCACTACAAAGATAGAATGGTCAAAGCAGACGAGAAGTTACCTTAGGGTTGAAGATTGAAGCCGCTATATAAATAGAAGATTTCTACAATAGGAAAGCCGAGAACACCACCGTAGCTTAGGTAGAAAATTCTCTTAGCTTAGTTTAGCTTAGCTCTGTAGTCCCGACGGAGGAATTAACGACTCCGACGTCGGAATTACATTTCATTCCATGTTTTCAAGACTTTAGTGTAGATTTACATGGTGTTGGACGTTTCAACGGTGGAATTGATGCCTCCATCTTAAAAGCATCATTCACCTCCTCGCTTTGTAGTTAGATTTAATGGGTTCGGCGAAGGAATTGACGACTCCGGCGTTGGATCTCGCTTATTTCCAATTTAATGAAGTTTTGGTTATTTTATTTCCAGTTTACATTTAATTTCATGTCTTCAATGTTTTAATGTAAAATTACAGTGTGTTGGTCGTTGCGACGGTGGAATTGATGCCTCTATTTTAGCAGCTCCTTCACCACCTTGCTTTCTAGTTACATTTAAATGGTGCCGGTAGAGGAATTGACGACTCCGATGTTGGATCCTTGCTTTATTTATTGCTTTTGAGATACTGTAGTTAGATCTCGAGTTTCATCGGAGGAATTGACGACTCCGAAGTTGGATCTTGGTTTATTTCCAGTTTTCATGATGCTTTGGTTTAATTTTATGTTTTTAATGCTTTAGTGCATGTTTACAGTGTGTTGGTTGATTCGACGATGGAGTTGACGCCTCCATTTTAGAAGCTCCTTCATACCATGCTTTCTAGTTAGATTTAATGGCTCCGGCAGAGGAATTGACGACTCCGATGCTGGATCCTTGCTTTTTTTACCGCTTTGATTTACTTTTATGTTAATGATTTATTTACTCATGTTTCTTGGATGCTTTTGACAATTGGTAGTTTAGATGTTAAGATCCATTTAGCTTAGCTCTGTAGTCTCGGCGGAGGAATTGATAACTCCGACGCCGAGATTACATTTCATTTCATACTCCTTTAGTTTAGTTTAAGCTCCAATCTCTGTTCTCATGCTTTAAAGTTTAAGTTTCCCACTCTAGTGTTTCCATATTCCAATGCTCAAAGTGTGGTAGCTAACCAACCCCGTGTCGTAGAAACAATCTCGAGTAGGTCTATGGTCTTTGTGGTTCGACCCCTCTCTTGCCACTTATACTTAGTAATATTTGTTGCAAAAGTGAGAAACTATAAATCTTGTTGAAAGGAGGGACACGTGCACACGATACACGTGCAAAACCCCATCCCTTCAGTCCTTATGTGCACTTTTAATAAATTTAGGAAGCATATTTGTGTTAGATGTCCATGTATACCTGGTTGAATTTAAATTGTATATCTATATTTTCATCAATTTAAAATATTAATTATAATTTGAACGTAAGCAAAAAATTTATAACCAAAAAAATCATCCCTAATCAATCTCTATATAGTGTGCATTGAAAAAGTAATAAATCAGTATCCAAAGAAAATCGTAAGACTAAAAAAGAAAATACAATTAGAAAGTAATTAATAGCAAAACGTATACTAAGAGAGAGTATCAATCTACATAATTAACATAGACAAAATAAGAATATATACAAAGAGAACGTAGTCCATAGACTAAACAACATCATTTCTTGTTAGCAAAAGAGAACGTAATCCATAGACTAAACAACATCCTTTCTTGTTAGCAAAACATAGACTTAACAGAGAGTATAGCAAAACATCTAACAAGCAGCATCCTCTCTTGTTAGCAAAACATAGATTTAACAGAGAGTCTAGCAAAACATCTAACATAGCAGACTGAAAGTAGGTGTTTCTTCCTTAGTGCGTACAGAAGGAAATAACAGGTTCCCTAGGTCCAGCAAATCCACTAGATCACGCGGTCTAGGAACTCGTTGGTCGCAGAAAATCCTGGTCGTCGGACACACAGAGCACTTCTTTCAAAAACCCTCAACCACTTTACTAAACCTAGTATAGGGAAGTAGGGATCGATCCCACAGAGAAGGATGCGTAATACTCATGTTCAAGGATTTGGATTTGTTTTTGTTGTTGGCTGCTGCCACGCATTTTTTCTTGGGTTGAGGAAAACAAATTAAACTTGACTTGAGAATCTTAAAACTCCTAAGCTAATAGCTAGACCTAGGCGAAATAATAGGAGAACGTTGCGAGAAAATTAACTGCTCGATCACCAGATCTAAGAAAACTACTCCAATTACCTAGACCTAGGAAATAAACTGACTGTGGGGACCATGACTGAAAAAGCAGAGTACGGACGAAAAGCTGGCAGAATAACTAACTCTCGTACTAACTAACAGCGACATCATCTTCTACAACCAAATTGCGTAAAACTCATAAGAAAATCAACATGAACGAAATCAAAGCAGAGCAAACTAATTCTAAGTCAAATTTATGCATAATCAACGAAGAACTAAACAGATCTGCAGACGCTAGACGAAGTAAAACAGAAAACAAGAAGAAAACTCAAATCCATCTAACAACTTCCTTTTTTCACTTCGGATCCAACCTCAGACGCTAAATCCACTCCGAATCCAAGCGTCCAACACAAACTCCAACCAACAGAAACACTTCGTCACTTCAGATTCGAACAACAACCTCCAATCAGTCAATAAACCATAGATCTATCACCAAATTCCCATATCAAACGCCACAACATCAAAATAAAACAGAGATCGACATAATACTTGTAAAAATAAACTTCCAGCAGCGAGATCTACGTAAATCAACTCAAAATATCACAACTAAACACAAATCAACAAAGCGAAAAGATAACGAGTATCATCAACAGCCAAGTCGACTCCCAAAAGTGAAGTTCGACCGCAAAAGTGCAGAACAAACAGAATTAAAAGAGATTGTATCTTCGTCCACACGCGGACGGTGTTGCAACTGCGAAACTTCTAAAGAAAAGAACCCTTCGTACCCGACTACCCCAGATCTCCTATTCCCAAGTGTGTGTATGTGTGTGAGCTAAAAGAGTAAAAAAAAGTGATATCATGTGCGTTGCATGCTCTTCTATATATAGGCGTTGGAGTGGGGCCCAGCGAGGTATAGATAGACTTTGTTGCCCTCAGCTATTGACTCCCTCTGTCACGCCTTCTTTTCTTTTAAATCCTGCTCACTTCATTCATTTCTTTCGCTAGACCATCTCCTTCAGCATTTCCTCGATCTAGCGATTTTTCTTCATACACCTGGCTTAGGAAACGTGTTAGTCCCAGCAAATTATAACGCTTTTCACCATATAACCGATGCATGAAATTAGCCTTATCACAGACTAACCACCAGCTTCTTGTCCTTGTCCCCACCAGCTTTCTTGTCCTTGTCCCCACCATCCTTCTTGTACTTTTCCATTTCCATTCCAGTCAATAGCAGCTCAATCGTCAAATAGATTTTGAAAGTATTGAATGATTCCCCAATAATTTCACCATATGCCCTATTGAAGGAACGGAGCTCCACACGTGCCACAACCAATCTAGATCCTCTGTCAACAAGAGTGGAGATACATGCAAATGCAAACTTATGATTTACAAATTGAGATTTCAGGAGAGCAAACCGACGAGCTTCCGAGGGTTTAAAAAATCGGGCAATGGAGACCTTAAGGATTTCTTGGGCATTAGAAAAACTGATACAACCACACACATCAAAGACAACAGTAATGTATTGGAACAAGACATGAGATTCACCCATGTTTTTCAACGGTTTGCACCGCATTTTTTCAAGTTTTCTTCCATCATTGACTAAAAAGGAATAAGAAAGGACAAAGTCCACCAACATGGGCAGATTGAGTTTGACATGATGGTAAAACATTTGATAAAATAATGATTTCACAGTTTCTAATTAGAAACGAGGAAACCCTCCATAAGGGTAGTATAGACTGAAACATTGGGAAATAGTCCATTTGCACCCAAAGAATTGAATAAGGAAAATGTCTTATCCAATTCATTGTTGGCGACAAACCCACTCATTAGACCTACGTATGTGGTTGTGTTGAGTTTAATAGAATAAGAACCTAGCTTCATCCTATCCACAATCTGACAAGCATCAAACAAGTAGTCAACATCAACTAAGCTATGCATCATCGTGTTATAGAAAGCCAAGCCAATCGTACATGGTTTTTCAACAATCAACTTATGAAATAATGCAATGGCTTCGGCTATGGGACGATCAGAAACGACATTATCAAGGAGACAAGAATAAAAGACATGACCAACTATATTACCTTCGTATAAGGTCACTGAAAAAGACAAGGGGGACTGGAACAATGAGTTGATTTGGGGTAACGACGATTGAATGCTGCACCGATTGATCTTCTCCAAAAGATTTTCATTATGCCGAAATTCTATTATGAAATTTGCGTGGAGTTAGGTGAGGTCAGATATAAAACTATTAAGAAGACAAGAGTAATAGACATGATCAACTAAATAACCATATTACACTATCAAGAAGACAAGAGTAAGACATGATCAACTAAATAACCATACTTGATAGTTGTACCTAAATAGGCAAAAGCTAGTCTACTATCCTCCCTATTATCATAGGGACTAATTAATAAAATGAATTGGATAAAACACTTGGTTTATTCAATTTGTTTGGTGTAAATGAACTTTCACCGGATGTGTCAACTTTCACCGGATGTGTCAGCCTATACCCCGTTGATAGAGGGTCTACTTCGTTTTGATATGTTAAACACGGTCAAAATGTTGTTTAATCAAATGTCATCCTATCGTCTTAAACACAATCTAACCATGTTCAATGCTTTCATCCTTACTTTTACTTTTTCAATCAAAGGCAAGGATAAGAGAAACTTGACAAGGTGCTTTGTATATTGATAAAAAACTTAGATCCTTCGCATATCCTATTTGAATACATTTCAATTTCCACCAAATTGTATACTTGGGTGTATGAGTTTTCATGAGGCCAAGGATATTCTTAATTTGTCCACTGCCCGTTTTCTTAAACCTCCTTTAGGGGATCAGTTCTCTCTTCTCATCAAATCCGAATATGCAAAATTCAAATTGGCATACAAGTCTATCTCATGTCTTGCCGACAAAGATGCTCAATTGGCATATGCACGATTGCAGTCATTCCCTATCAACATGGTAGATGGTAAATTTGTTTGTGCACAATTGAATCCATTCTACGTCAAAATGGCAATCAAAATGTTGATGGCTGAAATGTACAAGGACAATTGAGGTGGGGTATTTACCCCTTCTCAAAATACACTAAACATCATCCTTGACTTTATCCTTGTTCATTTCGGCAATCAACATTTCAATTGTCTAACCTATCAAAACTAAGTAGACCCTCTATCAACGGGGTGTAGGCTGACACATACGATGAAAGTTTATTTAATCCCAACAAGTTGAATAAAGCAAGTGTTTTATCCAACTAGTGTTAACACATGTGCTATGCACAGGACATAAGATTTTTAAATAATGAAGATATATTAATTTAAAATAAATAATATAGAGTAAATAAGTATAAAAATATATTTACAGATAAGAACTAATTAAAAATAAGTATTTGCAATATTATAAACAACAACAAAAAATTATTTGTACAATTGTACTTCTCTCAACCCACTCTCAATGAAACATTTCATATTTTAGTAGATAATTATATATTTGATATGAGAAATAAAAGAAATAACAAAAGAGGAGATGTGTGGATGAAATAGAATAAGACATACAAATAAAGAAAAATGTAATACTACTATTTACAAAAGAATAAAAAAACCAAACCATTAAATAGTAGTATTCAAATAAAAAAATATATTATATAAAATTTAATAGTAAACAGTAGTAGTCAAATAAAAGTACACAACGACAATTAATGTTATGCAATATTTTTTCTTTGTTTGATAATGATATTAATTTAGTTTCACTTTGTATCATTATTTATTGGTGTTTCATAATTACTTGGTTTAGCCACATTTGAATTCAATATAAACATATTTCAAATTTTTGAGAAGTAAAAAGAATAGAAATATGTGTAAATCTAAAAAGAGAAATATGAGTAATCAAAGTTAACTCAATTCTAACTATATACCATGAATTTAATTACTTAGTAAAAAGACTTCAAAAATTTATTTTCCCATTAGAAGTAACACCAAGTGTATGATCTAACATCAAGAAACTAACACATAGTAAATCAAAGTCAACTCAATTCTAACTATATAGACTTAATTACTTATTGAAAAAAATAATTTAAAAAATATATATATTATACAAAGTCCAATAAATTAAATCTTCACTTTCTAGCCCATCTATTTAAAAGTGTTTTAAATCTTCTTCAAGAAGTTTGCATTTAATTGTATCGTATGGTGGTGGGAGGCCGCTGAGGTTTTCAGACGACGGTAGGTTGTTGTTCTTTGCTAGTGTGAATGATCAGCTAGGGGTGTTTGATCGCGACACCGGAGAGATGAAGCATCTTGGTGTCCCTTGTGCTTTCGATTCCAACAAGGAGATTGTGTTTCCGTTCTCTGTGGACTTTGCGTAATATATAGTATTAGCTTTGTTGAACTTAATGAATTTCAGATTGTGGAGTTTTAAAATTTGTTGTAATTCAGTAGTATTAGATTGTTGAACTCAACGAATTTCAGATTGTGGAGTTTTAAAGTTCGTTGCAATTTTATATTTTGCTTTTAGGTTTACTTCCATTTATTCTTGTTCTTTTTAGATATAATTACTACATGAAACTTGTTCGTTGAGATTCTTTAGATGATTTCATTTTTATTTGAGCATAAATATTGCACTGAATTTTATACTGCTAATAATAATAATCCTAACATGAAAGGATGAAAATAAAAAAGAAACTTAATACGTATGATGATTCTGCGAAAAATTGCACATTAATTATCGTGATTACATAACCCAAAGTTAAATAGTAAGGGATCATTCTCCCTCATGACTAGTTGGCAACGTCCATATATCCTACAAATTATATCTTGTCTACAAGATAATAATGAAATCTCAAATAAAATAAGCCTCAACTGTAAAATTAAACACCCTTCAACAGCCGATACAATAACGCAAATAATCTAATGTGGTATAGATTATCTAGTGATTTACAGTCTCATGACTCACCAATACATACCATATTTTTAGCAACAATAGTGTAATATTGCAAACAAAATACCAACTCAGTCAATCAATGGAGATATAGTTTTGTGTGGAAACTGTTTTTCTTTCTTATAACCATGTCTCAGATTAGGGAAGAGGACTAGAAGAAAAGAATCAATGAAATTGGTACACCAAATGATTGAAGCTTTCATTTCCCAGTGAGGTAAAGACAACCATGCATAAATCAAGCCCTTATCATCTACCGTATACCACACTGTATCGGTTTTATCCTGACATGCTTGTCACAAAGTGTTTTTACAAAACTTACAAGGCAGCCCATAGGTAAGTAGTGACCTTTCTTGCGAAAATGGTTCAGACGGGTACTCTCTTTCCACGGTAACGGTCAAAAAACTGCATTGGGAAAGAGTTGGCTCGTTAGACGTTATATGCTGTGAACAGGATGCGTACCAAAATAATCATTCCACACCAAGAGAGCAGAGCGCAGAGTATGTTGTAAAAAATGGTTGTTATCATGAGATGCCAACGAAAAGAAGAGGTTAACATTTCATCCACAAGCACAACTTCCTTATTTTCCGTATAGTATGGAAAAAACTTATCGAAAGCCATTAATATGATCTTTTCAAGAGTATGATTTTCCATTGAAGTCAAGCTCAGATTACTGAATCGGAAAAAACTTATCGAAAAAACTTCTTTATTTTACGTATAGTATGGTTATCGAAAAAACTTCCTTATTTTACGTATAGTATGGTTATCGAAAAAACTTCCTTATTTTGTACGTATAGTATGGAAAAAACTAAATCGTCCGTGCAGGACCCATCTCCTTTTGACACCAATTACTGAATGCAACTAATTGTGAAACATGAAAATTGTGATCCGATTGTTAAAGGTCAGTAAATGATGATAATTGCAAGTTATGTTTAGCCTTATAAACAGAGCAAAGTCTATAACAGGATATGAAGTAATAGAAGCACAGTAGCAGCAGTGGAATAATGGCTACCACTCTATAGTCAATTTTGGAATATGTCAAGGCTCTTTAAAGAAGGGATATGTGCAATATGATTTCGACAATCTAAAAACAGCCTTAAGTACTATGTAAATTTAAACAGATAATGAAATGAACTCCACTTATCTTACAAACTAACTTAACTATTAGAACCGCTGGACTATTGGAACTAAAGCAAAATACAGACAGGTATCTGTAAAGGCCACCAAAAATCTTAGAATATCTTTGCAATTAAAACAGAATTAACTCCTTAAATTAAACCTGGACATCATGAACCTGGACTTTATGCTATAACTCATTATGGAAGGATCAAAACTCGACAAAATATGGCACACTAACTCATACGAAAGCAAAGATGCCAAAAAAAACATTACCGATCTCACAAAAGGTTGTTGGAATAGCCATCCAATAATAGGCATCTTCTGCAGAAATACAGCTAGAGTCGGCCAGAAGCCACTGCAGCAAATAAAACTTAATAAACCTCTAGCACTAGGGTGGAAAATAAACAATACTAGTTTATAAGTAAAAGATTCATAAAGTATAAACAGCATTATACCTGAAGAGCACAACAAATCCATAAGCCTCGACTATCATGCCTATGATAGGCCATCCAATGATAACCAAGAAGAAGCCAACACCAAAAGAAATTGTTCCCTGCAATCAACATGAGAAGGTTAAAATGAAGATACAGCAAAGGGACTGCTAGTGCCTTCACCGTGGCCCCACCCTGCCGGGGATCATAACAAGAAAATATACCTTGAAATTAGAACGCTTCATAAAGAATTGGGCTGAAGACTTGAGCCCAATGGTTAATGTCACGCCTGCGAAGAAAAGGATCTGTTTCAGAAGAAAAAATGATATTAGGAAGATTATGGGTTAAAATACACAACTATAAGCTGGATGATAAACTGCCACTAGATCATACTTACATTTCCCATTGCAATCAGACCCTTATCAAAGAAGAAAATGATCCCGAGAAATGAAAAGAACACTCCAAAACCTGTCAAACCGAGTCC
Source organism: Salvia hispanica (assembly GCF_029641045.1). NCBI lineage: Eukaryota > Viridiplantae > Streptophyta > Magnoliopsida > Lamiales > Lamiaceae > Salvia > Salvia hispanica. The sequence continues at coordinate 33,132,358 of NC_142694.1, forward strand.
GATTTCTGTTTGATTGAACCAAAATAAGATCAGACATGCTCAACCGGTTAGAAATTTCTTTAACAAATGATGCTCTAAAAGCCAAACATCAATTCCTATAGCATAGTTGAATAATGAGGAACACCATAGAATCATTCTAGCTGATAATTGTCACGAGAGAATTCCAAAATGAGAAGGATCACACATTCATATATTCAGCCGAATTTATAAACACATACACATGCTAATTTGATTCCACCCACTCCACAATCAGAACCAAAAGAGTGTAAATTTGTGAGGAAAGAAGACGAGCGGCCAAACGTGGATTAAACTTACTTTTACGATCGTTCATCTCGAAGGACATCATCTTCGCCGATTCCGATTCAATCAAATATAAGCTGGATTTGTCAACAAAATCTCAACCGAAACCCTACACTGCTGCGAATTGGGGAAAATCAAACAATTACGACCTAATAATCACACCAAAACACATTACAAAATATAAATAAATCACATATCCGAGAACTTCTGCTCAAATTTGAGATTTATTCTTCAAACAAACTAATTCAAAAATAAATAAAAACAAAATTCAGTAACCGCCATAGATCCACTTAACCACCTCGATTCCGATCCCCTGATAAAATAGTAATATTAACACACGCAATAGAATCCTGCAGAGTTATATATATATACATGCGTAGTAGCAAAATGTGGATAAAATTAACCTGTAACGAGCTAAGTCGAAGAGAAGCAAACAAATGTGATTCGCGCGATGACGAAAATGGAATTGGAATGAAATGAAACTACTATGAACTCGGCGGGTTGACTCAGTGCATGATATTTATCGACTGATTGGGCTTTGGCCCAGCTTTATTTGGGCCTTTTCTTGTTGGTCTTTTCCTTGTTGGCCTTTTCATTGATTTTTACCCTTTGGGCTATTATATAGCTGAGAATAAAATAAAAATAGTTTAGTATATTTTTTTATCCACTAAATAAAGGATTATTGAACTGCCCAAAAATATATATTTGTGAGATTTCAAATTTTTAGTTAAACATTACTCCCCTATCTCTAAGTAGGAGTAATTTCAATTTTGTTGTTTGGGACGTCCACAATAATTAGTTTATGTTTATTTGTATATAATATTCATGACATGGAGTGTAAAATTATTTAAGCTTTTTCATTACACTACATTTATGAATTATCATACTAACACAGCTCATAAGGTCGGATTTTTGTGACATTTTTTCTTACAAGTACATTCAACCAATGTTGTGAAAATTCAACTACTATATCTGCCTTGTGACAACATTCTTGTTAAATCCCAAACTTAATTAACTTTTCTGACGTGTTATTGACTTTTTGGCACTGTCGGTCAATGGAAAACTCACCTAACTCTAAATGAAACTGTTAGTAATTCGTTTTGGATAAATTAAACCATATCTAAGAAAATGTTTTGAAAAGTCAAAAGCATGTTCTGAAGAAACACATTTCTAGCTGGAAAATATTTATGGGAACTTGTTTTTTAGCCCTGGGGAATGAGGGTGGTTATGGTATCATCTTATAATGATGTGAATTATTATATTATACTAATATCTAAAAAATCTGACGATTGAAAATTGGGAATAATTTGAGTCAAGATTAACGAAACCATTTAAAAAAAATATTAGTAAACCCACTAAGAAGTATACTACTAGTAATAGGGTGAATTATTATTATTATATGATGAGTTGATGACTAAAAGTGAGACAGGAATCTCCAATGGTCAAAGGAATGGGCGGCTTACTGGAGTTGTACCTCGGAGTACAGTCCGTCGGTGCATTAATGCGGCAGAAGTGGAAAATAGAAAGCGCGTTTGCGTTTTCTAAAGCGGGACGACACGTGGATAATTATTACTGGCCGGATAGATCTGTACGGCGCGTCGTACGCTTTAGAGAGTTGTGCGTGACAGTGTGTTCATACAAATCATTGTATTTATAATCTTTATTATGGGCATACTAGTAATGAAACCAAGGATTCAAGCTGCATGTGATTGTTGTGGATTTCAATTAATTACATGTGCTTTGTGGTTTCAAACATATATTTTGATTGTACCATGCAGTGATGTGATTGCTTTTGGAATTTGGATTCTTGATTTTAATTGGGAATACTTCGGAATTATATATGGTTGGTTATATATTATGGAGTATATTAATCACTCAATGAGCGTTAGTTTTTATATTTTTACATTTTTCAGCTACTTTTACATATAATTATAAAGTAGGAAAATTTAATTCATATAGGAAAAAAATTATGGGCAGTTCCTTATTCCATCATGTTTACTCTACTTCGTGATAATATTATCTCTTTCCTAACGCAATAGACTTAAATAAACTGACAATATATCAACGCAATCTCAGTTTAATTGTTTAAACTTATAAATTAAACAAGGGTTATATCTTTTAGAATAATAAATTAATTGTATGTATTCTTACTATCTGTTGGAGTGTCATCCATAGTTTAGCAAAATAAAATAAAATATAATATGGTAAAAATAATACTAATACTAGTTTAGGGTTTTATAAAGCTGGCAGCCACAAAAAAGTTGTTATATCATATTTTAATACACGAGTTTGCTTTTTTTAATTTTATCAGTATATACTGCCACCGCATAAAACCTTTTAAATTAATTGACAAATATATAAGAGCGACAATCTCTTTATGATGTCTCTGTGTTTTGCAATAAATTGTGGGTGATTTTAAAGTTTTAAAATGCAAAATATGCGACACTTAAATCGATTAAAAAGTATTAACCGACACCTTGGACTTGTATATAAATATTGAGTTTTTGTTTTTATTACCTCAGCAATCCACTTTATTCACCTTGACAAATGCATGGAAGTTTCACCTGGTCTCCGCATATATATACATTAATTTGTATATTCAATTCGTACTTAGATGTATTGAATCGAATTATATAAATAAATTTGTATATTCGTACTCAAATATATGTAATCTGCATATATTCAATATTATATTACATGCATTACTTGAGCATGCTATTTTTTGATATACTACATGTTACCATTATTTGTTTTCTCTACTCTATTTTGTTTGAGTCAAAATACCTTAAATTTAGTACTAACATGCATTACTGATCTATACGGTATAAAATCAAATTATCAATTTATTCTTATATTCACTCATTTGGTTACGAAGAAAATGAACATAAATCGCACATGATTCTCGTCGTTAACAATAAAACTGTTTATTTTTATTATTTTAAATGTCCCAAAGATTAATTTATTTTTACGCTATAACAATAATATACTTAGCAATTTATTCCATCACTCGCCAATTTCCTCATTTATATTTAATTATATTTTTTAATAAATAATAGTACTAGTACTATTTAGCTGTGACTCCTATTCCACTCACAATATTCTAATTATTTATTGTGAAGAGAGTATTTTGTATAATTATTTGTTTGAACAAGCAATGGTATATAATTGTTGAGCAACTGGTTAAGAACATCCACGCCAAATTTAATACTCCATGTCTCCATACAAATATGACAGTAATCACTATTATACTAAGTCAATGATATTGGTGCCCAAAATTCACTCAAAAAATATTAATTATACTTGTTTGAGATATTCTTGCAAGTTAAGCTACGATATTGTATTTTTTTTCAAGACTAGGGGAAAATGAAGAATATTCTACAGTCTACACAATCTTTTAATAGGAGTTGACTCAACCTCGAGCAAGAAGAAAACTCTGATTTCCATTTTACATAGAATTTATAAATGAAAATAATATGATAAGGGTAGAAAACTAGAATTACATGATAAAGGTAAATATATAGTAGTACTAATTTTTTTCTTAAAATGAAAAATTCTTACATGAATGAGTTTATGTACTCAATGACTCAAATTGAGTGGAGCAATTTTCAGAGCCACAAATTGTTTGTTGGTGGAAAAAATACAACGACTAGGTCAAAATAGAAAATAAATTATAAATACCATAAAAAAAATACTCTACCATACTCCATTACATTTACATTTACATTTCATATTAAAAATAAAATATGATAAAAATGAAATTAAGTCTTTCAAAGTCTATGCCACGTGCTCCTCCTCCCTACCCCACTCCACTCCACCCCACCCCACCACCCTCGTACAGCTCTGCTTCGTCTATATATAAACACACACACGAAGATCACAGCTACATCTAGCCTATAACAAATCAGATACAGGAGTATAAAAAAACCAGCTGAATTAGAGACCCTTTTGCTGTTTTTTTCATTCAAATTTCAAGAACTTGCTGTTTGGCATTGATTCAGGTATAAAGATTTCATCTTTTTCTTCTATGTAATTTTGTTCTTGCATTTACAGTTACCTAAGCTGAATCAGTGAGTTGAATTGTTGTTTAATTTTGGATTTTGTCTCTCTCATTTCTGCAAATGGGCTTTGTGGTAATCACCTGTCACTTGATTGTTGTGGTTGGATACATCTCTTTCAATTCAAATTTTGTGCGTGTGTGTGTGGTTAAATGTTGTGTATGATTTTGTGGGTGTTTAGATATAAGATTTTGGATTATGGTGGAGTCCCATTTTGTGTAAATCTTGGTTTGAATATGCAAATTTGCACCATATGATTTTCTTATATTCACCAACTCAACTAGTTATTGAAATGAAGGGATTGTTGGTTGTGTGTGTGTTATTCACAATTCTGTTTTTGTGCTTTGATGATTTTATTTTGATTTTGAACTCAAGAAAGGGTTATTTTTTTCTGAAATAATTGTTCATCAACAGGTCACAAAGAGCATTCTTCTTCAATCCATCATCCAAAATTGTATGGGGGTATCTTGTTCATGTCCACTTAGTTTCTTCTTTGATTTGGAGAATGGATTTGAATCAGTGCTTACAAATTCGTCCAAACTTGAGAGTGATGAGAGGAGCACACCGGTTCGATCTTCGAGCTTCAATGGGAAGCTCTCGAGAGAAGGATCTCTCAGGTTTCGAGCCAAGAAAACTCAAACCATGAGATTCATTGAGGCTCAAGTCGATGATCAAGAATCGGTTGCCTTGTTGTCTAGATCGGGGAACACCATGCCACAGCCAAATTCATTGATCCTGGATCCGAGCAGCCCCAAACACGAGGCTGCTATAAAGTTGCAGAAGGTCTACAAGAGCTTCCGGACAAGGCGAAAGCTTGCTGATTGTGCTGTTTTGATTGAGCAGAGCTGGTGGAAGGTGTTGGATTTTGCAGAGCTCAAGAGGAGCTCCATTTCGTTCTTTGACATTGAGAAGCACGAGACAGCAATCTCTCGTTGGTCAAGAGCAAGAACAAGGGCTGCCAAGGTAGATTTTGGTTGCTGCCATCACTTGCTTCTCTGTGAATCTGTTTTTCACCTAAAAAATGTGTTTGTCCTTGTTGGTTTCAGGTTGGAAAAGGTTTGTCACAGAATAGCAAAGCTCAGAAACTCGCGTTGCAGCACTGGCTCGAAGCTGTGAGTATGCTTGTTCGTTGTAATTACTATGGTTCGGTATGCAGTAGCAATGAGGAGAAGATACTTATTTCGATTTTTCTGTTTTCTAGATTGACCCACGACACCGTTATGGACACAATCTACATTTTTATTACTTGAATTGGCTGAATTCTCAAAGCAAAGAGCCCTTCTTCTACTGGTAATAATCTTAAATGTTTGATGACCTTATCGTATTGTGATGAAGCTAACGAAATAGCTGCAACCGTGCAGGCTGGATATAGGAGAGGGGAAGGAAGTTAACCTTTCGGAGAAGTGCCCTCGTTCTAAGCTTCAACACCAGTGCATCAAGTACCTTGGACCGGTGAGTTTAACATAACTTTAAGCTCGATTTTTATTAAAGAGTTCATAGAGGATTGCGTTTTGACTAGCCATTTGCTGTTGGTAGAGGGAGAGAGAGGCTTACGAAGTTGCAGTGGAAGACGGGAAGCTCTTGTACAAGAAAACAGGGGAGCTTCTTGACACCATAGATGAACCAAAGGGTTGCAAGTGGATATTTGTCCTTAGCACGTCCAGGACCTTATACGTATCACAAAAAAAGAAAGGCTCGTTTCAGCACTCTAGCTTCTTGGCCGGAGGAGCCACGCTGGCTGCTGGGAGGATCGTAGCTGACAAAGGCGTCCTAAAGGCATATCTTCATAATCCTCAATCTGCTAGAATTGCTTATTTCTTTCACATTGATTATTGAACACTTCCATTTTTGGATTTCAACAGGCGGTCTGGCCTCACAGTGGGCATTACCGGCCTACAGCCGAGAATTTTCAAGATTTCGTATCATTTCTCAAGGATAACTATGTGGATCTTGACAAAGTTGAGGTAGAAACAAAACAACCAGCCTTATTCTTTTATCAGTTTGAAGATTATTTATGTGATTTGAGAGGTTTTGTGCTTAACTTTTCTCTGCATTGTTTACAGTTCGATTCTGTTGATGACGAGGATAAAGAATCAGTCGGGAAGCACATGAGAAACATCTCCTCCGGAGACGACTTGACTGAAAGAGAGCAGCTGGATATGAAAGAACACATTGTCGAATACAAGGTTAACTCGTCCGAGCTACATGCGCCACGTAGCTCTAGCAACCTCACTCTCCAGATACCGAGTAGAGATTTCTTATTAGAAAGGCTAAACATTGAAGTGAAAACAGCTGAATCCCCAACCAGAAGCTTCATCCTAGCAGAAGAGCCTCCTGCTCCAAAATCAGGCAACGGTGTGGTACAGATCAACATCTCCGAGGAAAAAGAAGAAGACACGAAAGAGGAGACAATCATGGAGGAATCCATACTCCAACGAATTAACTCACACAAGGGAACAATGTCCTACCAATTGGGGAAGCAACTGTCTTGCAAGTGGAGCACGGGAGCTGGACCTCGGATTGGCTGCTTGAGAGACTATCCACAGGGGCTCCAGACTCACGCGTTGGAGCAAGTGAATCTATCTCCACGAAGCAGACGCCGCCTGAGAATCAACTTCCCTTCTCGTGCATCAACGCCATCCGGGAGCAACCTTTCTCGCGCGAGCAGCTGCAGCATTGGATGCAGTTCTATCCTATAAAGGCACTAGTTTTTTTTAGCAACTAGTGAAGCAGGTTCAATTCTTTCATTCAATTCATTCCTAGTACTATTCTACTTAGGAATATTTTCAGTTATTCATTGATGATGTTTCGAACAGGAACATATTTTTTTTCGTTCTTTCCATCCCAAAAAATGAGGTGGACACTGTAAAATCTTGTGGAGTTTTGTATAAATCACAATTCCCTTGAAATTCAATACGAAAATTTTACATTTATTTATCCCTTTTTCTTTGTTGTTCTTGTTAATGGTTGATGGTGTGTTGAAAAATATGACTTGGTTCATAGCTGTTAAAAGTGCAAATCAAGATTCAAACAAAATATTTTGTTTGATGATTGAGAGAATATTTTGTATAATTCATGCAATAATTCTATAAATGTTGAACAGCTTACAAACATCTACACCAAATTACTTAAGAGAGTAATCTCTTGAAGAAATAATTATACAGAGTAAAATCTTATGGTAGTAATAATGGTAAATGAAATTCTTATGTTTATGCTACGCGTTCCTCCATCCCACCCGTACAGCTGTGCTTCTCATATATACACACACACATGCAATTCGTAGGATTGGTGTTTTTGGTTTATAGTTCAAGAACTTTCTGTTTGGCATTGATTCAGGTATGAAGATTTCACCTTTTTTTTCTTTTTTCCTTGTAATTTCAGCTTCTCCGTTATTCTTACAAACTAAAAACTGCTCGTTTTCTTGAAACATACTCTTCTTTGTAATTTGGCTCTTGCATTTACAGTTACTTCAGCTGAATCAATGAGTTGAATTGGTGCTTAGTTTTGGATTTTGTTTGGTTAATACTATGATTCTATGGGTGTTTAGATATTGTTTATGGTGGACTATCAATTTGTGTTTTCTAGAGAGTGATAAGCCCGGTCCGGTCGGGTATCTGAGGTTTAGAGCCAAGAAAAGTGAAACCATGAGATTGATTGAGGCTCAAGGTGATGACCAAGAATCGGCTGCTATAAAGTTGCAGAAGGTCTACAAGAGCTTCCGGACCAGGCGAACGCTTGCTGATTGTGCTGTTCTGATTGAGCATTGAGCAGAGGTGGTGGAATTTGTTGGATTCTGCAGAGCTCAATAGGAGCTCCATTTCGTTCTTCGACATTGAGAAGCACGAGACATCAATCTCTCGTTGGTCAAGAGCAAGAACAAGGGCTGCCAAGGTAGATTCATTTTGGTTGCTTAATTGTCTGTTTTTCACCTAAAAAAGTTATGTGTTTCAGGTTGGAAAAGGCTTATCACAGAACAGCAAAGCTCAGATACTCGCCTTGCAGCACTGGCTCGAAGCTGTGAGTATGATTAGTAGCAATGAGGATTGGAGAAGATACTGATTTCGATTTTCTTAATTTGTTTGCTAGATCGATCCACGACACCGTTATGGACACAATCTACATTTCTATTACATGGAATGGCTGAATCTTCAAAGCAAAGAGCCCTTCTTCTACTGGTAATTCATCAATAGTGTCTGCAGCTAGAATCTGAAATATTTGATGACCTTTTTCGAAATGGTTGCAGGCTAGATATAGGAGAGGGGAAGGAAGTTAATCTTACGGAGAAGTGCCCTCGTTCTAAGCTTCAACAGCAGTGCATCAAGTACCTTGGACCGGTGCATTTAACGTACCTTAAAGCTCGATTTTTGTTAATAAGGATTCCATATTGACTAGTGATTTGTTGTTTGTAGAGGGAGATGGAGGCTTATGAAGTTGAAGTGGAGGATGGGAAGCTCTTGTACAAGAAAACTGGGGAGCTTCTTGACACCATAGACGAACCAAAGGGTTGCAAGTGGATATTTGTCCTTAGCACGTCCAGGACCTTATACGTCTCGCAGAAAAAGAAAGGCTCGTTTCAGCACTCTAGCTTCTTGGCCGGAGGAGCCACGCTGGCTGCTGGGAGGATCGTCGCTGATAAAGGCGTCTTAAAGGTATATCTTCACAATCCTCAGTGGTTATTTTCTTCCACATTGATCATCATTTTTGGATTTCAACAGGCGGTCTGGCCTCACAGTGGGCATTACCGGCCTACAGCCGAGCATTTTCAAGATTTCGTATTGTTTCTCAAGGATGGGAATGTGGATCTTGACAAAGTTGAGGTAGAAACAACCATCTGTGTTATTCCTTTTCAAGATTAGGTTGTGTTATTTCAAGAGTCTTATAATTGCATTGTCTATAGTTTGAATCTGTCGATGACGAGGACAAAGACTCGGTCGAGAAGCATATGAGAAACATCTCCTCCGTAGACGACTTGACTGAAGGAGATCAACTGAGGATGGAAGAACACAAGGTTAGCTCGGTTAAACATTGAAGTGAAAAGAGCAGCATTGGATGCAGTTCTAGCCTCTCAAGGCAAGGTAATCACTCACACTTTGTTGAGCACTAGTGAAGCAGCTTCTATTCTTTCATTTAATTCATTCTTTATTGTGAACAGAAACGACGATTCTACTTAGGTATCACATTCAGTTATTCATTCCTAATGTTTCAAACAAGAACACATTTTTGTCTTTTTTCCATTTTTGTGGGGTTAATATCCATTTTTTATCCTTTTTTTCATTTGTTGTTATTGTTAATGGTTGAATATGACTTGCTTCATAGCTGCTGAAAGTTGAAATACTAACATTCAAGATTCAAATATCTGACTTAATTGGTTGCGATGTTTGGACATTCACAGTAGGAGACGTTAAAACCGCCTATCGGTAGGCGGTTTTATCATCCCTATCACACTAAATTATTTGCCATAAATTTTTCGCCGATGAAAAAAGTAATAAAACTTGAATAAAGTTTGTAATATTATTTGCGAAGTTAAAAATTTGTGGGAAAAATCTAACTTTTCAAAAGTTCGATGATATTGGGAACCAGTTATGGGCCGAAAAATGGGTCTCACATGAAGGCCCGGCCCAAACAAAACACAGCCGACACAATAGTGATGAAACTGACTGGACTTCAGCTGGGACCCACAGTGTTCATGATCTTGAAGCTTAATTTTCTTTCATATTTGCCACAAATCTCACTCTAAATTCGTAACTAATTACATCTCTTGGATTGCTGTTTCTTCAAGTTTAAGACAAACACTCACTCACCTAAAAACTTGCGTTAGCAGCGAAGGGCTCTTTTCAATCCCATTTGTTTTCTCCAAATTCACACCTCCAGATCCAATCTTGCTTCCATTTCTGTTCATAGAAATCGAGGGTCCGTCTTAGATAATTGGTAATCACTCCTCCATCTGCAATTTTGTTCGAGTTCAAGATCCGAGCTTTTCTTGTTCGTGGTAGTTTCATTTTATGCTTCTAGTAAAGGCTCAAGATCCTATTTTTTGGCTTTAGATTATTATATAGATTTGTTTAGTCTGTATGAAGTGGATTTGAGTGGAATTTGGGGATTTGTTGCCTTGCTTAGATTATTAGATGAAAGAAGTGAATCAAACAGATCCCATTGGGCAGAACGTGATAAAGCTGATAAGCAATGTGTGTTTCTCAGTGTTTGTGTTCTCAGTGTTGATTTTCAGTGTGATTGCAATCACATACCAACCCCCTGACCCATGGGAGTCATCTAGGGCTCTCACTAAGGTCTTCACCGATGTCGAAAACGCCACATTTCAGACGGACTCATCGGTCCTCAGGACCGGTGAGGACGTTGCCTATGCACCCGCGGTGAGCCCTGTGGGGTCTATAACCGAGGCCACCATTGAGAAATCTGAGGAGGCACTCGGGAAGAACGTGACTCTGAAGCCCGGTTGTGAGGATGTTGATTCGTCTGTTGTGAATTGCTCGGACCCGAGGGTCTTGATCGCGATCCAGAGGTTTAACTTGAGGACTTTCAAGGGGATTGTGTTCTTGGAGTACCAAGCCCCGGTGAATGGGACGAGGCCGGATGAGTGTGACGTGTCGTGGAGGTTTAGGAACCGGAAGGAGAAGTCTTGGAGGCGGTATAGGGATTTTCGTAGGTATAGGATTGGTTTTAAGGATGATTGTAGTGTTAAGGTGGTGAGGGCCGGGCGATGGCACTCTGGAGTCAATGCTCGACGTTTTAGGAGTAGGGGGAATGGGACGAGGAGTGGTCAGAGGGCGAGGGGTGCTCCTCCGGCCGTTAGGGATGATGAGATCAATGACACGATCGCGACATTGGGGACGGATTCTGCTTTTAGGGGAGGGAAGTACTTGTATTACTCGAGGGGAGGAGATCACTGCAAGGGGATGAATCAGTATCTTTGGAGCTTTCTATGTGCACTAGGCGAAGCGCAGTTCTTGAACCGGACGTTGGTGATGGATTTGAGCATATGCTTGGCGTCTACTTACACGAGGAGTGGCAGGGACGAGGAAGGGAAGGATTTTAGGTTCTACTTCGACTTTGAGCATTTGAAAGAGTCGGCTTCCATTGTGGAGGAGCGCGAGTTTCGTAGGGATTGGAGGAGATGGGAGAGGGGGCATAAGGCGAATGTCCCGGTTAGGAAGGTTGAGAGCTATAAGGTGACACCGATGGAGCTGAGTAAGGATAAAAGCTCGATTATCTGGCGAGAGTTTGCTGGTGGTCCGGAGGAGAAGGGCAACTACTGGTATCGCGTGTGTGAGGGTGAGGCCGGGAAGTACATCAACAGGCCGTGGCAGGCGCTGTGGAAATCGAAGCGGCTGATGAACATCGTCTCCGCAATCAGTGGGAGCATGGACTGGGATTACGATGCTGTGCACGTTGTTCGGGGACAGAAGGCGCAGGACAAGAAGCGGTGGCCCCACTTGGACGCGGACACGTCGCCCGAGGCCATAGTGGCGAAGCTGCAAGGGGAGGTGGCGCCGTGGAGGAACTTGTACGTTGCGACGAACGAGGGGTTCTACAACTACTTCGACAAGCTGAGGTCGCACTACAAGGTGCACTTGCTGGATGACTACGGGTACCTGTGGGGGAACACGAGCGAGTGGTGGAACGAGACGACTCAGCTCAACGGGGGACGCCCCGTTGAGTTCGACGGGTATATGAGAGTGGAGGTGGACACTGAGGTGCTCTATAGAGCCAAGAAGAAGGTGGAGACCTTTTATGACTTGACTAAGGATTGCAAGGATGGGATCAATACATGCTAAACAGAAATACAACTATTCATTTGTGTTTCTTTTTCTTTGCTTGTTTTATGGCATCTTACTAGCTCTATAGTAGTAGTAGTACAATTCTTGTCAGGATCGAATGTTAATTGTGATTGAATTTATTGTGATATTATGTTGAATTTATGGATGACATTGTTTATTGTTGAATGTCGAACATTGCATATATTCGGATCTCATCAATATCTACTATGCTCGGTAGCACATATTAAATCGCAAATAGAAATGGTCAATATCTTGCCAGAACAAATGCACATAAGCCCATTTCGCTTTGTTTTATTTTGATATAATGCTCTGACCTTTCATTTATTAAAAATATCATTAATTTTACCTATGCAAAGAGATGAAGTAATATAACATACTACTAATAGCTCTTACATAAATCATATGAAAGGACAAGTCTTAGGCAAAAAGTATAAATTGCAATTATTGCAATATTAAGTAAAATTTATGTACAACTTCCATTATTTTTATTCTCAAACCATCTTTACAATCATATCCCACATTCAATAATCAATATCAATAGTAGTATAAAAATGATCCAAAATAGAAGCAATTATTCCCCATTCAATAATTAAAATAGCAACAAAATAATACTCCTACTATTTTTCTTATTAGTAGTATTATTTATTTGGATTCCACCTAATTAACAGCAAATCATAATTCAAAGCCCACTTTAGTCTTAAGAAACCCCAGCATCATCATTATCACACCCCTTATTTTCCCTCCAGTTCACTCGGCTTCGGAAACTTGTACTCCACGCTTCGCGTAGTTGTACATTCCCTCCCTCGTTCCGTCTGTGTAGATATATACAGATAGATTTATAGATTCACCTCCAGTGCGTGGTCTCTGTGTGTGAGATAGAGAGTGAAGCTCTAGAGAGAGACAGAGAAAGAGAGAGGTTATCTTGTCGACATAGCAGAGCGCCATCTTTGCGAGGGAGATATCGCGAGGGAATTGAAAGAGCGAAAGCAAACCCTAATTGCTGAATCGACGCGATGGATGCGGAGGCGACTCAGCTCCAGCAGGCGCAGCTGATGGCGGTTCTGGGGCCGGACCCGGCGCCATTTGAAACCCTAATCTCGCATTTGATGTCATCGGCCAACGAGCAGCGGTCGCAAGCTGAGTCGATCTTCAATTTGCTGAAGCAGAACGATCCTAACTCGCTCGCGCTCAAGCTCGCTCACCTGCTCTCGTCCTCCGTCCACCTCGAGTCGCGGGCCATGGCGGCAATCCTCCTCCGGAAGCAGTTGACTCGGGATGAATCATTCATCTGGCCGCACCTCACCGAGTCCACTCGCTCCGCGGTGAAGAACATCCTCCTTTCAGCTATCCAGAATGAGGAGTCGAAATCGATCATTAAGAAGCTGTGCGACACCGTTTCCGAGCTCGCTTCATCGCTTATCCCCGACAATCAGTGGCCAGAGATTTTGCCCTTTATGTTCCAATGTGTGACTGCTACGTCGCCCAAATTGCAGGAATCCGCGTTCCTGATGTTCTCTCAATTGGCTCAATTTATCGGGGAAACGCTGATTCCGTATATCACTGATTTGCACACGGTGTTTCTGAATGTGCTCAATAGTTCCCCCAATCCGGATGTGAAGATTGCTGCTTTGAGCGCGGTTATCAATTTTATCCAGTGCTTATCTAGCTCAAATGATCGGGATAGGTTCCAGGATTTACTTCCTGCGATGATGAGGACGTTGACTGAGGCTCTGAACTCGGGGCAGGAAGCCACCGCGCAGGAGGCTTTGGAGCTGCTGATTGAATTGGCTGGAACGGAGCCGCGGTTCCTGCGCAGGCAGATTGTCGATGTGGTTGGGTCGATGCTGCAGATAGCAGAGGCAGAGAGCTTGGAGGAAGGGACGCGACATTTGGCTATTGAATTTGTGATTACGCTTGCGGAAGCACGAGAGAGAGCACCTGGGATGATGCGGAAGCTGCCCCAGTTCATTAGCAGGACGTTTTCTATCTTGATGAAGATGCTTACGGATGTGGAGGATGATCCGGCGTGGCACAGTGCAGAGACTAAGGATGAGGACGCAGGCGAGACAAGTAATTACAGCGTTGGGCAGGAGTGTTTGGATAGGCTGGCAATCTCACTTGGTGGGAACACTATTGTTCCTGTGGCGTCTGAGCAGTTGCCGGCTTACCTATCTGCTCCCGAGTGGCAAAAGCATCATGCTGCTCTCATTGCCCTTGCACAGATTGCTGAGGGTTGTTCCAAGGTATAAATATGGTGAACATTTCATATATGTGGGCACTTTTGTGTCACTCGAACTCACTGATGTCTGTTTTATGTTAATATCCTTGCAACACTTCTTACTTAGGACTTAGGACTAGGAGTGTAGGTAGTAATTATTGTTAGCTCGGAGAGTTGCTTTTTTCTTGCTTTTGAACCATTTAAGTGTTCTCTGGGACCTGGGTTGTTCGGTCTTTGGCTATTGACTGTTATGCTCAAAAATGTATTGGGTGCTATATAACTAATGTAGTATTTGACTTATAGCAGTTTAGGGTATTTTTTATGCTTCCATCACGGATTATGGCAGGAAAGCAATGCATGCTCATATTTTAGTTTTTGCATTTTTAGTGGGACTTGATCTGGTTGACTGTCTTGTTCATTGATGGTGCATGGTGATAGTTGCTCATCTTTGCCTTTTTATCTGTTGATTAACATTTTAATTGGTACAATTTGGAAAAATGTTTGCTGTATTTGTTAATTACTGGCTTGACTAGGGCTTTAATTTTGCTGGCCTAGTTTTGTAACTTCTTTGGTTGACAGATTTCCCTGTGTTATCTATTTCTATAGGTAATGATTAAGAATCTTGAGCAAGTGGTGAACATGGTCCTGAATTCTTTCCAACATCCCCATCCTCGTGTGAGATGGGCCGCCATAAATGCAATTGGCCAGTTGTCAACTGATTTGGGTCCAGACTTGCAAGTTCAGTACCATCAGCGAGTGTTGCCAGCATTAGCTGCATCTATGGACGATATCCAAAGTCCCCGAGTACAGGCACATGCAGCCTCAGCTGTTCTCAACTTCAGTGAAAACTGCACTCCAGAAATTTTGACACCTTACTTGGATGGGATAGTGCACAAGCTTCTTGTGTTGCTACAGGTGCAAATAGCTGAGGAAAAGATATGCTAAACAAATTACATAATTTATTGCTGTCCAAGTGCATATGTGATAATCTAAACCAGTTATGTTCTATAAATTGCAGAATTCAAAACAAATGGTGCAGGAGGGTGCCTTAACTGCATTGGCTTCAGTTGCAGATTCATCACAGGTATGGCAGTCTTGTATTGATTTCAGTAAGTTAGTAATGGTTTATGGTTTCTCTACTTGAATGCTTAATCACTTGATGTTCTGGCAGGAACTTTTCAAGAAATACTATGAAGCAGTTATGCCTTACCTGAAAACTATATTGGTCAATGCAACGGACAAGTCTAACCGCATGCTTCGTGCCAAAGCCATGGAGTGCATCAGCTTGGTTGGGATGGCTGTTGGAAAGGACATATTCAAGGAGGATGCTAAGCAGGTGAAGAACCAGTGACATAGTTCTGGCATTTTTATTTTTGGATGGTTCCTTACTTCTGTTCTTTCTTCCTAATTCCTATGCACTATAATCTATGTTATAATGACTTGGAAACTCAATTGCCACTTTCATATCAATAACCCTCAGTTTTCTATTTCAAGGTAATGGATGTTCTTATGTCATTGCAAGGCTCACAATTGGAGACAGATGATCCCACTACTAGTTACATGTTACAAGTATGCCACGTTCCCCCGAATGCGAATGACCTTGAATGTTTTTGTATGCTTCTTTATATTTTCTGTAACTATTACCTTCTTTTCTGCTGTAGGCATGGGCCAGACTTTGCAAGTGCTTGGGACAGGATTTCTTACCTTACATGAGCGTAGTCATGCCTCCTTTGCTTCAATCTGCCCAGCTAAAGCCTGATGTGACCATCACATCTGCTGATTCCGACAATGAAATTGATGAATCTGATGATGAAAGGTTTCCTTCGTTCATACATTCCTTGTTTCTGCAATGGCCATTCTTTTCTTTTTTTTGTCCTTTAATTTTGTACTGATATGGATGTTTAGTGACACTTTAAGTTTAAAAGTGAACACCCAATCCAGCCACTTTGATGTATTTGATCATACTCTGTTCTATTTCTTGCTGATACTCTATACTAATGGGTCAACATTCTAAACTCACCCTGCATAGATTTGTCATTTTTGCTTAGCACCAATTTCTTAATCAACCCTTTTACTATATTCCAGCATGGAGACCATCACCCTCGGCGACAAAAGAATAGGAATTAAAACAAGTGTCCTCGAAGAGAAGGCCACTGCTTGTAACATGCTGTGTTGCTACGCTGATGAGTTAAAGGAAGGTTTCTACCCATGGATTGATCAGGTTGGTGAATGTACATTGGATTTGGCTTTGTATATGATAGTTGGAACTGTTTCAGATTGTCACACTTCATCATATTTGGTTTAGGTTGCGCCAATTTTGGTTCCCCTTTTGAAATTTTATTTCCACGAAGAAGTCAGGAAAGCTGCTGTTTCAGGTAATATAGGCTTGCTTAATTTTGTGATTCTTGCTGTATACAAATGCTCTGCATGTTCAAGAATGTTTGATATTCATTTCTAGCAATGCCGGAGTTATTGCGATCTGCAAAATTGGCTGTGGAGAAGGGTATCGCTCAGGGCCGTAACGAGCAATATGTTAAGCAGTTGTCTGACTACATTATTCCTGCCTTAGTAGAAGCTCTACATAAGGTGCCGACTTGCCTCCTTGTGTGAAGAAACTAATTTTGGTTGCAATGCTTGATAGATGTGATGTTACATAAGGCTATTTTATATCATGCAGGAACCTGATACAGAGATATGTGCAAATATGCTGGACGCGCTGAATGAATGTGTCCAGGTGGGTACTTATAACCAATTAAATATACTGTTGAAATTGCTGGAACATAAATAATTATTGGGCCAACATAACTAGTTGGCTCATATTTGATGTTTAACTGTTTCTGTCCCTTATTGTATGCTTGCTAAAAGCTCTAATATAGATGCATGACAAAAATAATCCATCTTCTATGTTTGTTACACAATTACAAAGGAGACTGTGAGTGAGCAAGTTTATTGTATCTAGGTTTCACATCTTCAGTGGGTTTCTGTCTATGCTGTGAACTTCTGGTTTTTTTCTTTGGGCTGAGGCCTGAACTCCTCAAAGTGATTAGTTGCCAGAGAGTAGTTAGTATCTTTTCCTTCTGTTTATTTACTTTAATGTGTATATCTTTCATCAGCTGTAGCAGTATATTTTCCGCTTAAGCATTTTCATGTCATGTTTAAATTGGCTACTAGATTTTCTGCTTCGGCACACATATTTAGAAGCCTCACTGCAGTTTGGGGCTCTGATTTAGACGAGATATTTGGAAACCTGTTCACTCGTTATTGACTGTAGCTGATTTATCTTACCTTATTGATTTCATTTGGTATAAGCTTTACGCTTGAATGGCTATGTCAATTGTTTACTCATGCTCTGAATTTTCATTTACTTATGTAGTATACCACCAGCAAATGTATTTTATTGTTCTACACAACCATTTGACATTTGACTATGCCTTCTCCTCCTCTCAGGTTGCTGGACTGCTTTTAGATGAGGGTCAGGTTAGAAGCATCGTTGAAGAGATAAAACAGGTGCTTACAGCTAGCTCAAGTAGAAAAAGAGAGAGGTCGGAGAGAGCCAAGGCTGAAGACTTTGATGCTGAGGAAGGAGAATTGCTAAAAGAGGAAAACGAGCAAGAAGAAGAAGTGTTTGACCAAGTTAGTCATTTTCTGCTCTCCGCTTAGCTCTTCCCTAGTTGTTAAATGTTAATACTCCTAACTGAACGTTTATATTTTTTTGTTTGGTGGTTCAGGTTGGAGAAATTTTGGGAACCCTGATTAAAACATTTAAGGCCTCCTTCTTGCCTTTCTTCGAAGAATTGTCCTCATATTTGATGCCGATGTGGGTACGTCTCATTTTTTACATGTGTCGCCGTGACCTCCTTTTCTATGTATATGGCTTACTCTTGTTGAAGAGGATCTTAAGGAATTGAGGAAGATAATTTTAACAGTACTAGTAGTCCATCTCCATCTATTTTATGTGTGTGTTTCCTTTTTTTCTAAGTTTGCCTTGCCCCCTTTCATGGCAGGGTAAGGATAAGACAGCTGAAGAGAGAAGAATTGCCATTTGCATATTTGATGATGTGGCTGAACAGTGCCGTGAAGCAGCTCTCAAGTATGTACTGATGCCATAGATTTTGGATTTGGTTGAAGCTGTTTAATTTCTTATGTATTTCTGTTTATTTGGATCAGGTATTATGATACATATCTTCCTTTCCTGTTAGAAGCATGTAATGATGAAAATGCAGATGTTCGCCAGGTTTGCTTACATCTTAAATAGTCAAATTTATAACGATGTCAATTATGTAACATGTGCATCTCTGAGTTGCCTCACTGTTATTCTCAGGCTGCTGTATATGGGCTTGGTGTGTGTGCCGAGTTTGGTGGTTCTGTGTTCAAACCTCTTGTTGGAGGTAAGATGTACTTGCGCACGTGCTTATAGAATACACATATTCTTCTTGACATATTATGCTGAATTCGGCTATTACTTTGTTCAGAGGCTCTTTCAAGGCTAAATGTTGTTATTCGGCATCCCAATGCTTCACAGCCGGAAAATGTGATGGCATATGATAATGCTGTCTCGGCTCTGGGAAAGATATGCCAATTCCATCGTGACAGCATTGATTCAGCTCAGGTATTTGCTCAGTTGGTTATTTGTTTCATGAATTATAAAGATTAGATATAGAGATCCTATCTTGACTATGAAGTGCTCAGTTGGTTCTGCTATGTGTAGTGTTTTCAGGATATTTGATTAAGGCCCCACTTCTAATGGTTGGTTGTATTACAGGTAATTCCTGCCTGGCTGAATTGCTTGCCAATTAAAAATGATCTCATCGAAGCAAAAGTTGTTCACGACCAGCTTTGTTCAATGGTCGAGAGGTGAGCAGCTTACATTATTCTGCCCCAACTTCTTCTTCAATTAAACATTTGACAATCTTGTCTCGCTGTGACAGATCTGATGCGGAAGTTTTGGGTCCCAACAACCAGTATCTTCCTAAAATTGTTTCTGTATTTGCTGAGGTTAGTTTCGTACAATCTAAATCTTTACCACTTTGCTATTTTCAGTATTGAGACATTCTTTCGATTACAGGTTATCTGTGAAGGCAAAGATCTCGCCACAGAGCAAACAGCTAATCGAATGATTAATTTGTTGAGACAACTACAGCATACACTGCCTCCATCGACCCTTGCCTCAACATGGTCGTCCTTACAGCCTCAGCAACAGCTTGCACTGCAGTCTATTCTGCCATCATAGTGGTCATAGCTGAGAAAGGGCAGCAGCTCCTCCTCTTCTCCTCTGTATTTATCTCATTCGTATATTGTTCCTCGATTCTTTCAGATGAGAGATGCCGCAGCATTCATCTGCAAATGGTTTGTGCGCCAACCTGTTTGATGGGTTGGCTGAGCTTGGATGCGTTTTGCTAGCAAATGTAGACTTATCTTGTATAATGTGTAAAAAGCAGTTGTCTATCGTGAAAGGAAAAAAATGAGCTTTCCTTCTCTCTGCAGTGAAGGTTGGTTGGGGATGATGGAGGTCCTCCGACCAAAGAGGTCCGTTGTGGTTTTGTTTGGTTCGATCGTGCAGTTGGGGTTTTGTCGGAGAGGCAAAATCTGTCGCAGTTTTGGTCCCATCATGTTGTTTTTAAAGTCATACAAGGATTTGGTTATACATATGGCTATTTGCTCTGTTATTTGGTTATACATGGCCATTTGCTTTATTGGTATTTTTTGTAATTTTGTTGGTGATTTATAGTTTTTGGATTTCGATCGTGGTATATGTCCAGTGGATTTTGATCTGTCAAACTATTTATACAAGTCTCCCATTTTGTAATCTGTTCAACACAATGATACAATTGACTTTTGTTCATCTAGCATTCGACAATTTGACCGTCATAATCTATGTCCAAATTCTAATAGTACTACTAAGCTTGTACTTTCATTCACTCATAATCCTTAAACTTATCAAATCTCGATCATTTTCCATCAACATTCATTACAAGATAAAGCCTGTCATGCTTAGGACTAATGACAAAACATCTTCATTGAAAAATCAGGCAACCAACCACACAAGACAAGTAAATGGGACAATCCAACACCTTGTATAAGACCAACATACTTCTCTTTCTCCTCAACAATCCTAAGACATGGACAACAACCATGGAGCCTCCAAGTCACGAGGTCGTCACACCACCAGAAGCAAGTTCGTGGGCGTGAGACAGAGGCCCTCGGGCAAATGGGTCGCAGAGATCAAGAACACAAGTCAAAAGATCAGGATGTGGCTGGGGACATTTGACACGGCTGAAGAGGCTGCTCGAGCCTATGATGAGGCGGCCTGCCTCCTTCGTGGCTCAAATGCGAGGACCAACTTCTTCAACAGCATTCCCTGCAACCCTGCGCTCTCTTTGAAAATAAGAAACCTTTTCAACCAGAAGAAAGGCCTAACCAACAATCAAAAAACACACACTGTTTCTTCTACTAGTAGTACTAATCCTACTTGTAGTGACAACAACATTAGTGTCTTGAACCCACCATACTTCGAGGATGCGAACAAGCCACGTTCGAGCTGCTTCGTGGGAGGAAATGAAGCGCCTCGTTGCAGCTACTTGGATCAAGCTTCTGCATATGTGATGGATCATCATCAACAAGAAGGTTTCTATTTCCAAAAGGGAGAGAATGAGGGGCAGTTTTCGGATTTCGAACTGATGAATGAGTGCAGTGATCCTTCCTGGGATTTTCCAACTCTGTGCCAAATATTCTGTTAAAGATCAAATCTTTCAAGAATTCCTTTTAGATCAGTAGTTTGTAGTTCCTTCTCGGAAAGCCCATTTTATTTACTTGCATGAACTTATTAATTTGGCCTTTTCTTGATAAGCACAAGATAGCCGTTCTTACATGACTTAGTTATGTTAATAACAAAACAAGACTGGTAAGCAAAAGAAACACACATCCTTCTTCTTGAAGTTAGTATTTATTTTTGTATTTACTATTCATGACTATAATGGACTATTCATGTGGAGTAGGAAACACAACAAAAAAGGGAAACAAGGTGACAAATGTATTGTTTCACTTATTGTGGACAATATCTCCTTTTTTAGCCTTTTTGTAGGCAATGAGTTTTCTGTTTGATTTTGTTTCAATATTCAATGCTTGTTAAATGTATTCGATGATAGCGTAGTTATACATGTGCTAGCAATGTTAGATTGATCCAAATTCACTTATTTTGAAAAAGAATAACATAACACTACCTAAAAACACAAGATTTCATGTTAATTGCATATAATCCCAAATGTGTATCATCTCCTATATAGTTGGAATAATTATTGAGAGAAATGAGATGGAGGAAGAGAGTGGAATTACACTAGAGAAAAGCAGAAAGAAGAACATGTAATGGGTGTAGCCACGTCATCTCCATAGCTTTCCCTTTCTACAATAAAAAGACCAAACATTTGAATCAAATTCTCTTTATACAAACTACTAACCTCAAACAACTTCTTCACCTCTCATTTCTCCCTGTTTCTGTACAAATTATTCAGTTCATTCCTACAAAAAAAAAGATTGTATTTTTACTCTTATTTGCTTTCTTTTTCCCTTCTGCTCACCCCCTTCATTAACTACAGGTATAATCAATTCATTGCTTAATTAATTTCAGAAAGTGAAGAAAAGGTGCAGCCCAGTTCATTTATTGCCATGATTTTGCTCAATTTTACTTTTTTTTTAAAAATCTGTGCTTGATTGTTGTCTGGTATGCTGCTTGCATTAAATAGGGTTTGTTTGTGTTTTGTTTCCATTTGTATAACATATTCTGTATGAATCATCATCAAATTAGCTGTTTTCTTTGTGTTATCTTCTATTTGTCTTGGTTTAAATGATGCTGTTGATTCTCAAGCCATGAACCTTTTCTGTAAAAATTATTGAATGATAGAAAAATCAAGTATTGTATGAACAGGGATTGTGGGATTTAGTTAAATTTTGAGTTTCTTCCAAATTTGTATTGTTTTTGGTCAAATTGTGAAACCGACAAACCATAAATGGAATAGAAAAAGGAGAAGTAGAGTGCAGAATAAAGATATATTTTTGTTCAATTTATATTATTTTCTGAACCTAGAATAGTAGTAGGAATGTTCAAGGTTTCCCTTTTCATTCTTCTTTTGTGGTTCAATAATTCAATAATAAGAAAAAATGGCAAACTTTGATAGAAGCACTATATTCTTATTCATAATTGGTATTCTGCCTTTTCTGATGCTTAAAACTGTTCGAGTTTCATGACTTATAGCTGTTTCTGTTTCTTTGTGCTTTTTCCCATGCCTGTGATTCAGGAGCGTAGGTGTTGCGGAAAGATTTATATTTTTACTCGTACTCTGATTGCATCCGGGGTCACTATTCGGAGAAATGGATGGCGGGGAGGGCAGAACACTATCGACTCAAGATATACAACTGGTGAGCTTTTGGAATTGAATTAGTTTGAACGGTTGGTTTGCATATTTGATGAATAGGAAGAAATAATGTAAGTGTGCTATTCATGAATGCTGTGATGTAGTTTTAGCAATTCCGTTCAGCTTTGATGTCAACGAGCCTCTGGATTCGTCTGATGGATTGTATGTTTCTCATCTCAGGTTCAAAATCGTATTGAACAGTGTCTTCAGCATTACATGAATAAAAAAGAGGTCGTTAATGCTCTCAGTGTTCAGGGCAACATCGAGCCTTGTGTGACTGAATTAGGTGGAGTATGATTATCTGCTTCTGTCTCGTCTTTGATTATTACTGCACAATCTTTAGCACCTATCAGTGTATTTTATAATTCTCCGAACTCCACGAATATATTGTAGGGAGATGATTGTGAAACGATCAGCAATAGTGATCTCGTATTGGAAAGATGCATCAATTTGTGTATTTCTTATAAAATACTAGTAGTACTATATTAGTTATCCCTACTTGTTGCAGTAGTGACTTGATGGGGCTCGAAAAACTTATATTTTTGTATCGGCATCTTGGTTGAATCACTGTGCTCGAATGTCCATCCGGTTAATCCTGCTTGCTGCTTGTTTCCAGTTTGGCAGAGGCTTGAAGATAAAAATCAAGAATTTTTCAAGGCTTATTATCTCAAGTTGTTGGTGAAGGAACAAATATTGGAATTCAACCGTTTGCTTTCCGAACAGGCGGATCTGATGCGTAGAGCCCCTTTAAACCGAATCACTCCTTACCTTCCATCTAACGGATCACACGTCTCACCAAGTAAGACATGATATTTCATTGTGTTCGTTCAACTACTTTTACTTTCGTTTTTCTCTGATATCCAATATTTCTATCTTGCAGCACAGCATATCTCGAATACCCAAAATACCCAACTCGTGAAAACAGAGAACACGCAGCAGGCGAATACGTCCAACAATTGTGGATCAGCAATCCAACCATGCATGCAAGGAGCTATCAATGGGCCTGTTCATACTAGAAAGATCGACGTTTCTCCAAACCTGCTCCTTTCTCAGAACTCAGAGCTGTCTCAGATGATAAACGGGAAATGTGTGAAGACAGAAGCCGGTTATGCTGGTAGCTCGCCTTTCGCTTTTAGTCCACCTAGCAATTATCTGGATCCACGTCCTCGGATTGGTGATGCGTCCGTGTCATCTTTCAGTAGCGTAGATTCTAACGCACAGCATCTCAACAACACTCTCATGGATGGAGACACTTCCGCCTTTGGATTTTTCGCGCATAGTTTCCCCGAGCTGGAAGCTGATTTCACAACTGGTTCTGGTCTGATTTCTCCCTCTCCACACACAAACACACACATACACAAATAAAAACATCAAAATCTTGACTTCTGGGATATAATCGAATTGTGTGAACTTCGTATGTCTGTATCAGAATTACTGGAGAGTTACTGTGGGCCTCCCTTCGTACCAACCGACACTAACGACTTTGTGCATCCTCACGGTGCGTGCATCACTGAACTCTAGAGGTGTGCACCGTTTCATAACTAATATACTTACCGACTGGTCTACTCTCTTTCTCCAGGGGGAGTCGAGAATCTGGAACCTGGATCGAAAAATATGAGATTTCAGTGCTTTGGTGGCGATTGACTCGATGTTCCAAGTGTAATTATTTGCCTCAATTTCGTATCGCATCGCTGCCAACTAGTTGTATGATAGTTTGTGCTGAATTATGTGTCTGGTGCTGCAGTTTTGCTTGATAGGAACAAAATGAATCATCTCAACACAACTACTTCAATTCTGGAGTAAGATTTAGAGACTTGTTTAACATTTTGGGTGGTTTAGTTGTATGGTTGTTGTTAGGTTTCATCTATATTTATGTATAGTGATGCTAAAGTTGTATAAATAGGCCATTGTTTGTTTGTGTACATTGTATTTGTATAAATGTTTTGTTTTCCATTTTTGTGCACACTTTTTTCAGTCAAGAAAAGAGGTCCTTTGGCACAAGTTTCTTGACCTTATCAAAAAGAACACTATTACTACGGTTCAATCAACATCGAAAAAGTGGCGACGTCGAGTTTGAATCCCCTCGAATCCATCTCTTCCAACATCGGAATTGCATTGTCCATCTTGTTCCACTTGAGAAGACCTTGTACAAAAACATTGTACGTCACAGAATCCGGCAAACAATCATCGCTTACCATTTGCATCATCAAATCCTTAGACTCGTCGCTCTGCCCTTGTTTGCATAGCGCACCAATCAGAGTAGCGTACGCTATAACATCAGGATGCAAACCTTTAGATGGAAGCTCGTCAAACATATCCTTTGCTTGTAAAACTTGATCATCTTTGCATAATCCATCGATGAGGATATTATATGTTACTATATCCGGAACTACGCGTCTCTCTTCCATGGTTTGCAATATGGAAAATGCTTCGCCAACACGATGAGCTCTACACAAACCATCCAACAAGTATCACAAATGTTTACATCAAGAGACACTTGTAGTGATTCCATCACTTTGAACAGATCCAAGCCTGCTTTGCATCGGCCTTCACAAAATAAGGCCCGGAGCAATATTCTATAAGAAACCAACCCCTTGGCACGAATCATGTCAAAAACACGTGAAACTTCATCGCCCTATTCTGAAATATCCATTCATCAAAGTATTTAGGCTCGACGCCGGATCTAGCTGCCAATAGAAAAATATTTTCAGCTTGTGCTATGTTTCTTAGCATACAATAACCATTCATGAATGCAGTGTATGCGACAATGTTGGGTTGGATATGCATTTGTTTCATAATCGCCAAAATATGCTCTGCTTCTTCCATCCTTCCCTCTTTGCACAAAGCAGCCACAAATATGTTGCATATATTCACTCTCTCTTTGTTGTGAGTGATAGTATTTCAAACATTTTGGTGAATAATATGGGCTACTCTTATTCTATTGGAGCCTAGTATATTAAGTTTGATGAATTCCGATATTTGTTTTACGAGGTCAATAAGAGTATGTTGTAATCAAATTGGTTTTCTTTGAAAATATTGACTAATTTAAGCAACTAAAGTCATACTAACTCGCAAAATGATAATGTGGAAATAAATGAGTAGTTTAAAAAAGTGTATGGCTATTTTGTTAATGCATTTCAAAAGGCAAAAAAGGAACGGATCAATTAAATGTAAGAAATTAAACCAGTTTTCATTCTCGAATAGGATAAAGTAATTTTCTCGATAAAATAAAGTAGAACTATGCATCAACAATTACAATTGTTAGGAACATTAACAAATATACACATCACACATTTTCATTTTTATGATACTAGTACTAGTATTTTATCAAGTATTCTAAAATAAATATAAAATTTTAATTTTTTTTAAATTTTAGTTAATTAAAAAAATATAATTATTATGTGAATTAGATTGAATTGAAAGGAAGGATATTATTTTAATTAAAAAACACAAAATTATAGGAGAAGCAGTATTGAGAATATTGAATGGAAAGGGAACCATAAAAACCCTTAGCAATTAGCATAGTCTCTCACTTCACACCACTTCACCTCACTGCACTCTTTCTCTCTCTAGTCATCTTCTTTTTTGGTTGAGAGAGAAAGAAAAATGGCCGCCGAGAAGCCCAAGACAGCTGGGGTTTGGCCTACGGTGAAGCCCTTTGTTAATGGCGGTGCATCTGGAATGCTCGCTACCTGCGTTATTCAGCCTATCGATATGATCAAGGTATCCAATTTTGTGTTTCATACTTGCATACTTACTCTATCTACTAAATTGCAGCTCTTAGCTAAAAGATATTGTTTGATTTTGTGGGATCTCGTGTATTGTTCATAGATGATTGCTGGGTTTTGGGATGGTGATACGTCTTATGGGTTTCTTTTTTTGAATCTAAAAATTGAATCTTGTTAAGGATTGGTGATCTTTCTCTTTTCCCGCTGTCATGGGTTATAGATCTCTTGTTTTTCATGGGGGTATGGGTTTAGAGAATGTGTTGATTTTTTTGTGATGAGTAAGTGTTTCCTGGTTGGAATGTGAATTCTTGATGGACTTTGTTAGATCTAATGATCAATCTATGTTTCTGAGGATATGGGAATCGCTGATTTGGGATGACATTGAATGCCCTAACTTGTGTTTTGTATCAGCTGAAGGATCATCTTATTAGGTAAGATGGGTTTCCTTTATTAATCTTGTTAAGGATTGGTGTCTTTGTGGATTGCTGCTGCCATGCGTTATGAACCTCTTGATGTTTATGGGGTTAGAGAATGTGTTGTTTTTCACTTTTTTGTTATGAGCAAGTGTGATATGGTTGGAAGGTGAATTCTTGATTTGCTTTGTTAGATCTAATGATCAATTTGTGTTTGTGAGAATCTGGGAATCCCTGCTTTGGGATGATGTTGTATGCCTTTAATTTGTGTTTTGTATCAGCTGAAGTGTATTGAATGTTGATCTTTGTGCTCTTCATTTTTCAGGTGAGAATACAGCTAGGCCAGGGATCAGCTGGTGAGGTGACTAGAAATATGCTTAAAAACGACGGTATCGGTGCCTTTTACAAGGTTTGTTTGTATTGAGTTTGTATATATATCTTTTTATAGTCTTTGTAATCTGAAGGTGGTTTTCGGCATATGGGATTGTGCTATAAACATTTGGCCTTTGGTTGATTTGTGAAAGAAGTAGAGAACTTTTTTTAAAAAAAATAGTGCCATTGCCTGTCTTATCTTCACTCATCGGAATCATTTTTCTCGCATTATACCGCTCGCGATCAAGCCATGGATTTGATTGGAACTGTCTTTTGCAGTTTCCAAGTATGGCGTCTTTTTTATTTTAGATTTGTTTACAAGTGATGGTTGAATGGTGTGGTACCTTTTACAAGGTTTGTTTGGCTACAGTTTGTTATGCTATCTTTGTTCGTGTTCTTTGTAGTCTGGAGGTGGTTTTCAGCATATGGGATTGTTCTTAACATTTGGCCTTTGGTTGATTTGGTTTATAGTAAATCGTGAAAGAAACTTTTCTGCCATTGCCTGTCTTATCTCTACTCATTGGAATCATTTATTTTGCATTATACTGCTTCCGATCAAGCCATGGAATTGTTTGAAACTGTCTTTTGCACTTTCCAAGTATGGGCTTCTTTTGATTTTAGATTTGTTTATAAGTGGTGGTTGAATGATTTTCATAAGCAATAAGTCTCCAAATGATGTTGGAGAATGTTTGGGACATTATTATTACTCCACAGATCAGTATGGCCTGAGTATTATGGCTCGTTGATTTTGGTTGAATCATTTTGCCTTCGCCACCTCTGTTTTGATCGCGGATATCTTTAAGCCCTTCTCCTTTAAATTCTGATTTTCTTAATACGAGCAGTTATGTCAAAATACTGCAACGTTAAAAGTACATCTGTATTAGCCACAATGGTTATAGATTTAAGATAGAACGCACTTCTTCTGATCCACGAGAATTTAGCCGTTATCGGACGTATTTGGTTTGCTACTGGACTCCTTTAGTTAATTTTATTTGTTTCTGCAGGGTTTGTCCGCTGGGCTTCTTAGACAAGCAACATACACAACTGCTCGTCTTGGGTCATTTAGGTAAGTATTTGCTTTCGACCTTGTTGATCAATGGAATCATGACCATGTTGATTAGGAAACTATTGGCTCTTTCACATCTTGTTATGTTTACGTTCCTTATGTATGGTTACTTTTTCACCAAATGAACCATTTAACAATACCCGATGTCCCTTTACCTATAACTGCACAATAGCATTTGCTTACTCGAACTTGTATTTTGTGTCGTAGGATTTTGACAAACAAAGCAATAGAGGCTAATGATGGGAAGCCGTTGCCCCTTTACCAGAAGGCTCTATGCGGACTGACCGCAGGAGCAATTGGAGCATGTTTTGGCAGCCCTGCTGATTTGGCTCTCATTCGTATGCAAGCTGATGCAACACTACCTGTCGCGCAACGAAGGAATTACACTAATGCATTCCATGCCCTTTACCGTATTGTTGCTGATGAAGGAGTTCTAGCACTGTGGAAAGGTGCCGGTCCAACTGTGGTGAGGGCTATGGCACTCAACATGGGTATGCTTGCTTCGTACGACCAAAGTGTGGAGTTCTGCAAGGACAATCTTGGTCTTGGTGAAGCTGCTACAGTTGTTGGTAGGATACTCTTTTTTGCTGATACACCTCGTTTTTTCCTTCGCTTCTGAATCTTGCCAAGAGTCTGAAGCTTTTCCATGATCTTTCTTCAGGGGCTAGTTCCGTATCAGGTTTCTTCGCTGCAGCCTGCAGTTTGCCCTTCGACTATGTCAAAACCCAAATTCAGAAAATGCAGCCCGATGCTCAAGGGAAGTATCCTTACACGGGCTCTCTCGATTGTGCCATGAAGACGTTGAAGGCAGGCGGACCCTTCAAATTTTACACTGGATTTCCAGTATATTGTGTCAGGATTGCTCCTCATGTCATGGTATAATCTCCTCTCTCTCTCACACACACATATCATTAGTTCTATAATACCCCTCAATCGATTATCAGAATAACGAATAAGTGATGTCACGTTCTAGTATAATTATAATTAACAGATGCTAGTACTTTTAATATACTTAGGACTATAAATTTTTAACTCATATAATTGAGTTTATGACAAAGGCGAACGTAACAAAGCAAGTTGTCAAAAGTATCAAACTATATACATATACAGAAATATACGCAGCAGTATAAGCTGAAATTACATACACAAATAGACAAAACTCTAATCGAACAACGAATAGTTGTTTTATGTCTAGGCCTCCGTTTGGAGTGTTACAAGTTGGTTTTTGATGCTGCAGATGACATGGATATTCTTGAACCAAATCCAGAAAATCGAGAAGAAGGCTGGGCTGTAAGTCAAGGTGGAGAAGCTGGTTTTTGAGCTATGAATTCAGAATAATGTTTGGCCATTTTGGAATATTATTTTTGAGATTAACAGACAATCAGATTTTTGTACTGACCTGGATTTGGTTGAGATTAGGATATGATTGCCAGCTGCTGGGAATTTTACATTTCACTTCATTTGGAATTTTGGGATGGTTTTATTCACTAAATAATCAATACATATTCTCAGCTGCAGAAATGCTTTCGATTTATAGTACTGTACTATGTAACTCTTTCTTATGCTTTCTTCAACTATTTACCATCATTTCCATATCAATTTCTTCATGGCATGGCATGGCAGGTTTCTTAAACTATGAGATCGTTCGCTGTCCCGTCATTGGTTAACGACATTGCTTTTATCTTTCAGTCATGAGATCGTCATTTGTTTGTTTCCCGGTTATTGGTTGCTGATTTTGTTTGTATCTCTCAGTCATGAGATTGTCATTTCTGTGTTTTTTCTGTCATTGGTTGATGTTATTTTTTGAATCTTAGTCACGAGATCATGTAAAAACATCAAATTTTGATTGTTATGTATAGTTAATATGTTATGTTTAGAGAGAAAAAGTGATTGCATACGTTAACGAAGAAATAAAAAAGTAATTAACGTGATGTTGCAAGTGTTATGTTATGAGAGGAAAGATTAATAAAAAAAAAGTAATTGAGTAACGCTAAAAAAGATGTTCCCTCAAAAAGTAATTAGATATACTTTATTTCTTACAAAAATAGAAACATTGAAGATTTACAGCCATTATATATAGGCTGGCCTCTAAATTTTACTCCTTTTAGGACTAGTTAAAATTTTACAGGATATCTTATTTTTCACATTCAATTACTTTGAGCATAAAAATATTTGCATCCAATAATCTAATGGATCAAAATTTATTAGTTGATTTCAAATATATCAAAGTCTAGCTAGCTTGGATCAATTTCAAGTCGAATGATATTCCGACTCCGTGCACATGTTTTAATGTCTCTAATATATCATGAATTTGTTAATTAATCACAAGAAGATAAATGAAATTAATCGATAAACTAGTAAAAAAAATAACTTTATAAAAAAGGAGGAATAAGAGAAGAGAGATTGGTGAATCCTTAGATTTTGGGGGCTCATCATTTCCAGCTTAATTTCTAAGGTTTTCTTTTCTTTTTTTTTCCAATCTCTTATTTTGGGGGAATTCGGGAACTTGTTGATGTTGTCCATGGATATTTCGATGGGAAAATGCGTATTAATGTTGATGGTGTGTGTGATGGCGGAATCAGCAGCCTCCTTGCGTTTGGATTCTTCCTCCTCCTCTATTTGTCAGCTGGATTCCGTACCATTTCTTCACGATCTCAATTCTCAGTGCCCGTTTACCGACCCCTTCACTTCTTCACCGATTCAGGTAATTTTTTTGGTTGATTGATTGATTGAATGATTTTGTGCTGTATGCTTAGATATTGGATATTTGTTTTCGTTTTATTGTAGTATTTGGTGAAATCGAGCTTACAAAGATTCGGAGTTTTCTGTAATTGGTTGATGTTCATGGATAGTTTTTGAGCTTGTTGATTATCATATGATTACCTTACAATTAGGGTTCATGTTTGTTGTGGAATTTAGGTTTTTGTTTGAGGACCTTTTTGGTGCTCTGATTTCTCTACCTGCTGTCACAAAACTTTACTTTTAGGTGTGATTATAGAGCATGGTTACCTGAATTGCTAATTATGCATCTCCTTGTAGATGATAAGTGGAATTCTCTTAGCTTTGATTTGATGATTTGTGCTAAATCAACTATCAAGGGAACATATTGGTAATATGTGTTGGACTATTGGTGTTTGTTCAATATCCTGTTATTGTAATCTGGCATTCTAGGATACAGCGTGATAAAAGGGAACTATGGATTGTGTTTGAAGCTTAAATGGCTTATTAATTCGCCTATCATTCGGATCAGCTGTTGCATAGATCACTTGGTCCAGGGTCTCAAGCTGCCACTTGAACATCACAAATAGAACGACCTAAGAAACCTCAAACACATATCCTCTAAGATTGTATATTCCGTTTAGTGTATGTATATTGCATGTTGATTCAAAAGTATGTTAATTTCAGTGATATTGAATGACATCTGTGGATTGATCTGTGTGTGAGTAGCAATGTGCGAAGTGCTTCAAGTAAACTTTTCCATTTCTATTCCTTTTTATGTGCCAACTTCTAGAAGATTATGTTGGTTTATTTTATTCATCATTAATTGATAACCACATATTTGTGAAGGTGAATGGAGAAGCACTTGATAAAGCTATCGCCTCCATTAGGAAGAATGAATATATGGTCGTTTTGTTTTATGCCCCCTGGTGTCCTTTCTCAAGAATCTTCAAGCCTAGGTTTTCTATACTCAGTTCCATGTATCCTCAGATCAAACATGTGATGATCGAACAATCTTCGGCCATGCCTAGGTGGGTATTTCTATTGATCTAATCTATGTTCATTTCATGTACATTTCGTCCACTGGAACCCCAAATAACGGGTTTCTTATAAATCAGTGCTTGGCACTCGTACCATCCAACTACATCTTGGGGTAGAGAGTACTTTAATTGAGCTTGCTCCTTTAAGATAATATAGGGACCGGTGACATTAGACATAATTAAGCTATTGTTGTCTTGTGGACTTGTGGTATGCATTGTTGGCAGTTTTAATGAGCATAGACAATCTTGTAGGCACCTCTGGCCACTGGGAGGTTTATAACCTCTATTCTTTAATTAAATGTCAGCTTTTATCAAAATCTAACCTATATTTGTGTGCAGTGTTTTCTCTAGATATGGCATTCATAGTGTGCCGTCACTGCTGATAGTGAATCAGACAACACGGATTAGGCATCATGGTAGCAAAGATGTCCAGTCACTCGTGAGTTTCTACAAAATAACCACAGGTATTGCATATCCAAAATCATCATCTCTTGTATGTATTCAGATTTTTGTGATAGTACTCTCAGTGGGAAACACATTCTTTTTCAGTTTCTTGAATATATTTATTTATTTCAGGTCTAGATCAAGTAGTAGATATAGCTGAAGAAACACATCGCCATGAGGAAGCCTTTCAGGTTTGGGATGGAGCATCTCTGAAAGAAACCTTGTTGAGCGAACCTTACCTCCTACTTTCCCTAGTATTTGTTCTCTCGAGAGCATTTCTGTATTTCTTTCCAGAATTTGTGTCCGATCTGTCAGCACTATGGGTTGCCTGCATTCCTCATCTGAATCTGGGGATTTTGGGGGAGTCGAGGCAGCTTCTTAGTCATGCTCTCCAACTTATTGATGTGAGGAGAATTTTGAGCAAGCTGAAGATTTGTAAAACCAGGAACTTCCATGAAAGGGCAAGAAATGCTCGGGTCTGGGCGTCATCCCTCGCGTCTGTATCCTTGGGCGAGACATCTTCTTCATCAAGAGTATTAACGTCGAGAGACTAGGTGAGCTCAATCATCTCAGACTGCCTGTGTTGTATCCGGCTGCAAGAAGTAAGTGATAATCAGCAGTCTCCCCCTAACCCCCCAAAACATGAAGGGAAAAAGAAAAAGAAAACTTCCAGAGCTTGTTTGTGTGTCTCCTCCTTTCTTTCCTTCCTTTTTTCTTCTTTTTTGCCCTTTTTTGTTTATGCTTAATATATGTAGTGGCTATATACCCTTTTGTATCATGTAAATTTTGCGAAAATATATTCCTCCATTGTATATCATCATGTAGTTATTTGAGAAAGATGATCTCTCTCTCCCAACCAAATATATGTGCTTGTTGTGCAGTAGTTACTATATAAGCAAAGTGAGTGAAATGCATAATCGAAGCCAAGAACTTTGGACATGGTCAATATTTTTTTATCATACTTCCGAGCCCAATTATAGAAAATCAAATGAAATTAAATCTATATATTTTAAAATAACCATAAAATTTGGAAGAGAGAATATGTTGACCCTATAATAAATGCTAATCACTTCTCAATAAACTAGTAATGGAGTTTTTCGAGTCGGATGGGGTCAGACAACCTCGTACTCCGCCTGAATATGTTATTGGTGTTAGACCATCACGACTATGAGGAGGTCAATCTCGTATTTAATCTGAATCTGCCATTGGATTTGCACTACCGTGAATGTTTTTCCTCTACCACTGGACACATTATATGGAGACGAGGAACCATTATTGATCCTTAAAAGAAAAGTTGAGAATAGAATTATAATAAATTTAAGAAGTTGAACAAATATGGGCTTTATACATGCATATAATAAACATGTTTGATTTGGGGCCGAGGCCCATTTCCATTATATAATCTTCTATTCTTCTTATACCCTCGCCCTAAACCCTAATTCATTTCAGCGCACTCTCAAAATTCTATTATAAATCTTTTCTGTTGAATCCTTTGCGTTCACAATCGGTGCAGTTTGAAAGCTATCCGCCATCATCATGGTATAATTCATTCATACTTTGTTTTCGGCTTCTCAATTTTGAGTTTTATGGTTGCTCAACTCGGTGTGTGTGTTTCTGTGTAGACTGCTGAAGCTGTGAATCCGAAAGCATATCCGTTGGCGGATAGCCAGCTCTCCATGACAATTCTCGATTTGGTTCAGCAAGCTGCCAATTACAAGCAGCTCAAAAAGGGTGCTAACGAAGGTAGGCTGGTTTTATACGTTTTTGTTGTTGTTTGTTACTTTTTTTGGGGATTTGGTGTTGCTTCAATGCTGAGTTGTTTTGCAGCAACAAAGACTCTCAACAGAGGGATTTCTGAGTTTGTTGTGATGGCTGCTGATACTGAGCCCCTTGAGATTCTTCTTCATCTTCCACTTCTCGCCGAAGATAAGGTATCTAGTTGTGTTGGCTTAGTAAAATGTAATTGTTCCATTATTCTGTGGAAAGATGAGATGCATTGAGTTTACTGAAGTGCAGAGCCTTTGATATATGTGTAGTTATAAAGATTAATTTTGATTTTCTTGTTTGGTTACTTTATTCTTATCTTTACACTTTTGACTTATTGGTTGATTTATACTTTTGTAGCATCATTGTTTTGGCTTGCTGGCTATATCTATGAGTTGAATCATCTGAATGTAGTAGGATATTTGTTTGCTCGTATGTTGAGCTATGCATTAAGAAGTACGCCACAATCAAAGCTTCAAAATAATTTGGAAATGTTTATCCAGTTTATGGCCAAAACAGTTTAAATTATGTGCCGAACATAATTGTAATGCGTCTGAGATTCTTTTTATTTTGCATTATGCTAGCTCTATAGTTGCTAATGATGATATTGTATCCAAAGGATGATGTATAACTGATAGTTTTGAGTGCACTTTCTTGATGTAGTTGATCATAGTAGTTTTTGGTGAATGTCTAAACACACTAATGTGCACTATATGATTGCAGAATGTGCCGTATGTGTTTGTTCCATCCAAGCAAGCTCTTGGTCGGGCGTGTGGAGTCACCAGACCAGTGATTGCCTGTTCTGTGACAAGCAACGAGGGAAGTCAGTTGAAATCTCAAATCCAGCAACTGAAGGTGATTTGTGAATACTTTTATACGAACATTTGTTGTTATTTGACAAGATATTAATTCATGTATGATTGGTTTGTGAAACAGGACGCCATCGAGAAGCTCCTGATCTGATTGTGTAAAGCCTTTTTCCAGCATGATGGGCCTCTGGAGCAACTCTGAGGCTTTGACTGAGTGAGTTCGGGATCGTCTCACTGCCGTTTTGCTTATCTCTTGGACCTGTCTGTAACCTTATTTATACTTAGTTATGTACCATTGGCACATGAGACTGATCAGAGCTTTTTTTAGTTTACTTGTTATGAGGATTGCCTTTTGATACTGAGTGAAAATTTTGCTTTGTGGATTTCTGCTATTCCTTATCTCTTTCTCTCTTTCCTTTTCAAAATTGAGAACTGGAATAAAAAACAGTTGTTTTATGGGACATGTGGTGGTTGGAATAAGATACGATTCGATTGTGTTGTTGTTTGTTACCTTGTGTCATAATCATGCTAGATAATTGCAGGTGGGCTGTCATTTGGTTTGGAACATGGTTTTTATTTACACTAAATTTAGTTGGTATTTTTTAATCCAGAAAAGCTGCCCAATTAATGAATCTCTTTTTATCACTTCACATCAATCCATTGAGTAGTTATTATAGTTTTAATTGTATCAAATGTCACTTCTATTTCTTTTTTAGTTTGTAACATGACTTTTATATGATGGCATCACAAATATGTTGCACTTTTTGTAGTTGACATATTTGGCGAAATCAAATTAAATTAATGAGTGGATTTTTGGATGTCTCAAGGCTCGTCTGTGTGCATTTTCGATTGATCTAATTGGTCGTAAATAGACCAATATTGTTAACAACATGTTTGTTTAATTTGACAGTAAATAAACCAATATTGTATAATTGCATGGTGCAAATAGTGTAACTTAGAAAACGATTAAAGTGGTGTTAGTAACTTATTATACACTTTACCTCATAATTTACCTCTCTCTTACACACACTCACCCAGCTTGGAACCTCACCAAGACACCAACCAATTTTTTACTATAAGTTAATTCATATGTATCCTTTTAAGTTTTAAATAACAATGGAAATTTATATTATGTGTTACGCTTAATAGAATCTTAACGAAGGAAGAATATTGTTAGTACTTATATTAGTAGCGAGCCAGCCAAATATTGACAGTGTCAAGATTCAAAGATTAATATTTCATCATTATTCAACAAATACTATATTAGAATTAAATGCTCAACCAAATCCCACATCAATACAATGAAAATAAGATATAGCATAAAAATAATGGAGTATGAAATTATTTCAAGATTTAATCAAGCGATCATTAGAAGAGAAGAGCAAAAGCCATAGCCACGATGGATGCCAAGCAAGCCGGGATGGCGGCGACTGGGGCGGCCGAGGTGGGTGCCGGAGCTGGAGCTTCAGCCGCGGAGGCGCCGTTGAAGGCGGAGAGCGCCACCAACACAACGAGCATGTATGCAGCAACAGTCATTTTCATGGCCTCCATTTGAATGTATTTAGAAAAATGTGGTATATAAAAATGCACACACACAAAGGTATATGTGTGTGTCTGTGTTTAGGGGTTGTGAGGAGGAGTTTGGTGTTGGGATGAAGCTAATTGTGGGGGTTTATATACAGCTCATAAAATGGCCAGCTATGTTCATTCACATCATAAATATATTTTTTAGAATAAATAATTCTATATGTGGCATTTGTAACAAATAATAATATTTCCTCACTTATAGCTTTATTCGTTAGTCTTTTAAGAAATTTGAAAGATGAATATGCAGATCTTTAGCAATGACGTTCCAATATGTCTTTATTTGTGTGTTTATATTTATAATAATGAATAGAGACAAAATGCTATTTTTTTAAAAAGTATTAATATTCCAATTGATGAATATAATTAGGCCAAAAATGGAAGATACTAACAGCTGTTTCCACTTATTAATGCTAAAAAAACACATAACTTAAAGCTGGCGTTATACCATTGTTTTGTTCTTTTCTATTTTGCATTTTCGACTAATTTAAATTTCACTATTATTAAACAAGTAGTACTATTAGACTACATGCTTTTGCTTGTGCACCTAATCCTAGTGGCTAATGCCGCTGTTTTAATTGTCATCTTCTGTTTGAATCCGAGTAAAAATTTAGTGGTCGGTCCTCACCAAGGTGTCAATCTTATTTGGTATGCCCTACTAATAGAGATTTGACAAGTGGAAAATACATATAGTCATATTTCCAACTAGATATATAAACAATAGAAACATTAAATTATATGGAAAGTTTCTTCCAATTCCATATATAATAAATACCTCACTACATATAAAAGAGATATTCATTATTCTATTTATTTAAATAATTAATCATCATCACAATTATTGTCAAGTCAATTTATACGTAAATATACAAAAATGGTAACTTTATATTAGCACATTATTTGTTTTATTTTATTATGAAACCATGGTGATATTTCATGTATTAACTATTATCAATTAACTTTGATAAGATTAAATTTTTTAATTGGGGATCACTATTACTTTTATTATAGTAGATTCACTTTTTTATAATTTTAAATGTTATTTATGGAATTTTTGTTTATGGAATTTTTTGATTGTATATTGAAAAGGATAAAAATGTACTAGTATAAATTTTTAGATCATCTTATTATTATTTAACTATTTTTATAATTTAACATAGCATTTGTATATAATATTCATACAATCAATGTGCAAGGAAAATATTAAACAAAAACTACATTATATAATTAGTCATATAATTAATTTAATTTATACACTTCATAATAATAAGATGATCTAGAAAACTACATTATATAATTAGTCATATAATTAATTTAATTTATACCCTTCATAATAATAAGATGATCTAAAAAACTAATATTAGTACAATAAGATGATCTAAAAAACTAATATTAGTACATTTTATCCTTTTCAATATACCATCAAAAAGTTCCATAAACAAAAATTCCATAAATAACATTTAAATTTAAAATTATAAAAAACTAAAACTATATAATAAAAGTGATAGTGATCCCCAATTAAAAATTTTAATCTTATCAAAGTTAATTGATAATAGTTAATACATGAAATATCACCATGGTTTCATATTAAAATAAAACAAATAATTTTCTGATATAAAGTTACCATTTTTGTATACCATTTTTGTATATTTACATATTAATTGACTTGACAATAATTGTGATGATGATTAATTATTTAAATAAATAGAATAAAGAATATCTCTTTTTTCATATGTAGTGGAGTATTTATTATATACGGAATTTGAAGAAACTTCTATATAATTTAATGTTTCCATTGTTTATATATCTAGTTGGAAACATGACTATATGTATTTTCTACTTGTTAAATCTCTATTAGTAGGCATACCAAATAGGATTGACACCTTGGTGAGGATTGACCATTAAATTTTACTTGTTTGAATCCACATTGATTAATTTATTTATTTTTAAATGTTTTTCCTTTTTAGTATAATGTCAGTAACATTCATTTTCACTTACTTCTTTCATCGTTTAAAATACAGTAATTTATTTATAATTTTGATATGTTTACAAAAATTAGTTTTCCTTAATCTATCAACCTATTTATCATTTCTACGCATGATTCACAATTTTCTCCACTCAAGAATACATGTTTAATACTTCCTTTATTCCACTGAAAATGAATCAATTTTTTTTATTTGTCCCAACTAAAATAACACATTATTAAAACTATATATATATTTATCTTTGTTTATTCTCCCTCATTTACTCTACTTTCTCCACTGAACACATAAAATAAACCTGTATAAAATGAGAGTAATAATTACTAGTAATACTTACTTTTATTTCTCTTTGTTCTATATTCAAAGTTACATACTTCCTATATCGATTCCCCGTATTATTTTACACGAGTTTAGTAAATTTATTCAGGCCCAAATAATATGGGCCTTTGTTTAGAATCCAACACAGAAAAGCGTGACCCATATCTGCTAAAAGTGACGTGGCAATTTGGAGGGAAAGCTCATCCTACCGTCCATTTAATGCCCAAAATGAAAATTGCAAAATTCAAACATTTTTTTTCTTGCAACAAAAGCCCCACAAATAAAAAATACTCCATAACCTAGTAGTAATCTAGTAATTAATCTTTTAAAATAAACACACAGAAACAGTAAAATAATGAATTAAAACAGAATTTAGTCATGATAAACTCAAAATTAATTGTAGCTAGGCATAATTGACCTTTTTCTTTATTTCTTCTGTAATTCAATTTTTCGCCTTTTGTTGAGGCTCTGCTCTCTTTGAACACAAACTCCCCTCATTCATTCAGTCCCTCCGTCTCTCTCTAGACTTGTATACGCTGCTGAAACAGATATACTATATTGCACTGTTTTTTCCTGCATGGGAATGAGATTTTGGTGATTGTATTTGTACCATTGTTAGATTTGGGGAAAAATTGCTACTTTTGAACAATCTTTGAATAGCTGCCGGCAGATCTTGAGGTGGGTTTGACTTTTGCAGCCACATTTTGTTTGATTATGCGCACTTCTTGTGTTTTTAAGTCAAGATCTCAATTCAACTTTTTTTTTTTTGCAGCATTTGGATATGGATAAGCTGCAGTGGGGGAAGAGGAAGAGGATGAGGTGTGTGAAAGTTAAGGACTCGCCTTTGAGCGGAAAATCAGACAGCGGCGGCGCTGTGGTGAAGAAGAAAATCACTTCTAGAGTTGTGGATAATAATTGCAGTAAAGATGGGAGTGTTCTTCCATCCCCACATCGTTCAACCAGGTAAAAATTCAATCTTTACATTTTTTTTGAGGTTTTTTCTTTGAGTTTGTGATTTTTTGTTCTAGGCCCTTTGATAATTGTTTTGTTATTGATGCTGTGATATTGTGGGATGAATTGGTCATTGAGAATTTATGGATTTGGGCTGTGGTTCTTGAATCTTTCTTTCTATCAAGTAGAATTGCTTAGGTGTTGATGGTCTAGTTGAAATAAGAAGTATCTAGCCTTTTTCTACATAGTTTTGTGAAAGTGGAGTGATCATTTTTTTCATACTTGGTGAATCTGTTTAAAGGGACTTAGGTGTGAGTCGATCTATAGCAAATGAGACCCGAAAAGCTTTGGCATCCCTTTCGCCCGAGAAGGAAGACAGATACTACACAACGAGGGGGTCTGGTGGATTTGATG
This sequence comes from Salvia hispanica, assembly GCF_029641045.1. Taxonomy (NCBI): domain Eukaryota; kingdom Viridiplantae; phylum Streptophyta; class Magnoliopsida; order Lamiales; family Lamiaceae; genus Salvia; species Salvia hispanica. The sequence continues at coordinate 33,172,738 of NC_142694.1, forward strand.
ATGCTACCAAGGCATTGTTTGTGGATCCAAAGGAGGAAAACAGGAAAGTCGTTTGGCCAAAGCTGCTGATTGCACTGTCGAGTAAAGAGAAGGAGGAAGATTTTATGGCGATGAAGGGTTGCAAACCGCCTCAAAGGCCCAAGAAAAGGGCCAAGTTGATCCAAAGAACCATTTTAGTGAGTCTTTGTCTTTACTTCCTTCCATGCTTGATAGCGGCATTTCTTGAAATTATAACATCGTCCCATTGTTTTTCTTGTAGTTGGTGAGCCCGGGAGCGTGGTTAACTGACTTGTGCCAGGAGAGGTATGAAGTGAGAGAGAAGAAGACTTCTAAGAAGGTATTTGAAACCGTTTTGTATGCGTGCTTAATTTTCTAAGTCATTTTTTAAAGTACTCCATGATGAATTGGGATTTGATTTATTGCAGAAACCAAGAGGTTTGAAAGCTATGGGAACTGTGGAGAGTGATTCAGAGTAAGGTTATTTTTGGCTTAATTTTTTTGAGAATGCCGACAGATCAAAAGCCAGATGATATAGATGAATGTAAGGTTTTGGTAGGGAAGAAGATGAAAAAGGCTTCACCACATTTTGTGTAACGCCTACACGCTTTGTTGTGGCGATTGTATCTCTACTTGTACTGCTCACACGAGCAAGACGACAACATCTTATTTTTGGTATAAATTTTACACTTTATTGCTCATTAATCGTATTTGTGGCATATGGCGTAGTTGGTGAAGTGATGATCTCATAGATTTTCTAACATCTAACCCATTATAAATAAAAAGGGCTGGAATGTGGGGAAGGTTTGTAGATTTGATGAGTAATTAGCATTGTTGTAAGATTTATTCTTTCAACAAATTTGGAAAATGGTGAGACCTGCAGCTAATGTAAAGTCTCTTCCTTTGGTTTCATTCACACAAGCTAAGTTTGAAGCTTAGTTCGTGCACGGGCACGTAAAGAAGAAAAACATTTTTAGTTATGAGATCGTTATTCTATCAACTAGTTCGTTGAGCAAAGTAGACTGAAGAAGAAGATCGTTATTCTATCAACTACTGTATAAATTATCATTGTATACAAAGATTATATTTTGGTAAACTTAGATAAATTTACTCCTAACATTATCTTTTCATATAGGAGTAGATTGTTATTGAATTTAGATTAGGCCCAATTTCAGTTTAAATAATACTACTTGTAGTAAAGTACTTATAGTATTTTGGTACAGAAACATGTTAGCTTCTGGATTCTTCTATGTATTTATAGCAGCCTATCTTCCAAAGGCCCATTTCTCATATTGGGTTAGGCTCACTTATTATGATTTATTTGCAGTGATTTTGTAACTTTGTAACGTACTATATAATTAAAATTTGAAGGGAAACATAACTATAAAAGAAATATCCATATATAAGGGAAACTATATGATATTAAAGAAATATCCATATATAAGGGAAACTATATGATATTGTCCCAAGTCCTTTCCAAAAATGTAACTTACCTATATTTCTCAACTAAACAGTGTAACATAAATGTCTCGACTCGCATTTCTCAATCTCTAAAAAAAAAACAATGTGTTCGATAATATTACACACATAGATGTTGTAATTTGTAGGAAGACAATAAAAAATAAAAGGGTTTCAATAAAGTTGAGGCTTTGTTGATATAGACATATAATGCATAAGAGAGGGTGTAAGTTTAATGGTCAGTTGGTAGAGTGACGATCTCATGACTGAAATATAGAGTAGTATATCTTTATTTAAACCAAATAATATTACAAACAAACATATGATTTTAAAAGGCGCATTTTCACAATAATACACACTCAATGATAAAATGTCATCTTTGCTCAAATACATAGTATATAAGATTCATCCTTCACCACTCAAATTAAAAAAGAAAAGTGTTACACACCCACTCTCATGACCTAAGCCAAGGACTATATACAAAAACTTATGTTAACAAGTTTTATTTCACCAATATTACTTTCATACTATATGATAGCATATGAAAGTGAAATGCACTCTTTACAGAAAGACAATGCACCAAGAATCCCAAAACTCACAAAAGTAGTGTACATTTTTTCTTATCAAATCCCTCACATGGAGATCTCGTCCACACTACCTTAAATGCCCTTTTAAAAATTATCAAATTCATAGTGGGTTCTGCAAAAATTTGATAAATTCAAAAATTTGAGACCCCACCGACATTTAGTCCCAATGTGACATGTCCAACCCCAAAAATAAAAAAAGTGAAAACAAGGCAATATAAATATATAATAGTACAAGTATGGCCTATCAAGAATCCCATCACACTGATCACAGCCTCTCAAGATCAACGTGTGACATGTTTGGTAAGAAAAGGACTGCTTTTCCCTCTCTTCACTTCACATGGGAATTTGTCATTGCTTAATGGTTTCTCAAGAAATGTTGTTTTCATGGCAAGAAAGAAAGCTCCATTCAACTGATTAATGGACAACATTTTCATGAAAAGAAAAAGGGTCAAAAATTCCCTGCTACATAGGTTACATTTACTGAGCAAACCTAACAAAACTAGAAAAATAAGTTGTTACATAGATTTTGATTATACAGATTGTGACTGATTCTCAGTCAAATTTGTTCAAGGGCAGTTGGGGTTCCTGCCTGGGCCTCCATAGTAGAAGTAATGGCCCCAATCCTCATTGTTGCCTGTCTGAACATCATAGCAGTTGGATTGCTCAGTGAAGGTGCCTAGTTCTTTGGGGGATTTAAGGTTGTTGGTGCTGTCCACAACATGTATGTTCCTGAAGTAGCTTGCTTTGCCAAACCCTTCTTCTGGGAAGCGCCCGCTGCCCATTTGGGTCGCGGTGTGCTGCCCGTCTGGCTCAGAGTTCACCACCTCCCCGCCCCACTCGATCATGGAAGCACTGTCTGCTAGGTAGGAGAACAAGAAGGACGGCCAGTATCCTAGCACGTAGTCATTCCCAAACTGCATCCACCAGTGTCCCTCTTTCGGATCCTGTAGTAGAAATCAAGAACATCAAGCCTCATTGCAAGAATGAGTCTTTGTATAATGCAACTTGGTAAATCTGGATTAAAGAAACTTGCATGATTCTAAGCATCTTTTAGTGCTCATGCTTTTTCATAAAGTAGGTGTTATTATATTATACAAAGGTCACAACTTTATAGAAGAGAGATAATTATGATTAAATTATGTCAGTGGGCATCACATAAGTAAGCAAAGGCAGCAGTGTTGGAGTGAATTTGAATTCTGCCTTCCAAACAAGACCAATGTCCTTCTTTCGGATCCTAGAACGTCGTAGAAATCAAGAATATCAAGTATCATTGCAATAATCTTTGCATAATGCAGCTTAGTAAATCCAGGTTAATGAAACTTGCAAGATTCTAAGCATCTTTTAGTGACCATGCTTTTTAAAAAGAGGGTGTTTATAAAAGTGAGATGATTGTGATTAAACTATGGAGTGAATTTGGATTCTACCTTCCAAACAAGAATGCTAATATCATACTGTGAATTCCTGAATGCTGAAACTGGAGAGATGCTGGCCCCCATTGCTATCTCGCTGTTGACTTGAATGAAGCCTGAGCATAGAAGGTTGTAGCAGCCCGTTGCTTGATATGCATCGCTCTGCATTTAAAAACTCAACCTTTACATAACAATTGTGCTATAATCATTCTTGATATACAGAGAGAAATGTGCGAGCTTACTGTCCAGTAAGTGAAAAGCCTCGTGTTGTTGTCACCGTAGAGATCAGGGCTGACCTGAAACACCAACGTGTAAATCAGTTAAAACCACCATGTACTAACATGTTATGATTCTATGTGATTCTTGCAAGTTTTTCGAACCTGCCAACCAGCTTCAATGCTGTTGAGATCTTCACCAAAAGAACCTCCCAACACCCAAATCTGAGACAAGCTGAACTCATTAGGCTGCTGAATCTTAGGCTCCCACACATTGATCGTTGCCTTTGCACCGTAATACTTGTCTCCTTCAACATACGCTATCGCGTGCTGGTCACAAAATTTAAACACAGCGGATTACTCTCCAAAACGAGAACCAGCCCATTAAAATGCAACACATGACTTCACAAAAAGAGAAGTGAATCCATCAAAAAACAACACACAAGATATCAAGATTGAATCTTTATAAGTTCTTCCCAGCTACCTGATGACCGCTTTGGTTGATGAGGTCAGGATCAGCAGACCTCGGCTTGGGAATGCTTCTGTGCTTTTTCTTTCCATATCTCTTAACAGAGCTTGCCCTCAACACATCCTCTTCCTTTGTTCTTCTAATCGGGATCGAGCCCTCGGAGCATTTTCCATTCATATGAAACAGCTGAGTCATACGATTGCTCTTCTCTTTAGGACCTTTGGACACCTTGTTGTCATCAAAGAGCCCTTCTGGATGGTAACTAGGCCTTGTCTGAAAGAAAAAACAAAGAATCATGTACACTGTTTTAGTACTACCAAGAGTATGTACTAGGAGTAGTATTTTGCAGCAGAACCTGAATTTTGTGGTCTTTGAGAAAGGGATGATCAAATGCTGGCTGTTGAGAGATGGGGACACAGTCAATGATATCACCATCTGGGCTCTGTTCAATCACAATATCTTCAGCAAATGGCAATCACAACAATAATATAATATCGAGTATTACAAAAAGAAATACTAGAATCTCATATTAAGCTAAAGTAGCCTGAGAGAGAGAGAGAGAGGAGATAACAGAAAAGATTGAACGACATAAACTCATTAATGGCACAAACCAGTGAAGGCCCATCAACATTTATCAACTGGTGATGAATTTGAGATGGAAAACAAAAATTATCATTCTGAAAAGTTATCAAGATGGAATACTGCTGTAAAACTCATTAAGTAATTCTACATACACACTGAAGAAGAAGAAAAACTGAAGTTCCATTTTCTGCCAGCAAAAAGATTAAGTAAAAATAAAGTTGATTCACAGTTACCTTAATGGTCTTAATGGGAGATTTATTCAGCCTTTTCAAATGCTTCTCAACCTGAAGCTTCTGCCTCGAGACAGAAGGCCTCGCGGCGCAAGATAGCGAGATCAGGACAGCTAAGCACACCAAGAACAACGCCATTCTCCGATGCCCATTCCTATAATGCGCACCCTCCATCTCAGCTATCGACCAACCCACCAAAACCCAGATGGAAAAGCTCAAAAAGACTCAATCTTTTCGCAAGGGTCAGCCAAAGATTCGATGTCACCGGCCCTCCATCACTGTTACAAACAGAAAAAAAAGGAAAGAAAGTGGAGAAATGTAGCTTCTGCTTATCCTACGCACCCCCCCTTTCGCCCTCAACTTTCTCTGCTGAGAGCAACCCTTCCTCTTCTCCCCCTCTCCCCCCAAGTCTCTCTCACTTTATGTTTTCTCCCTTTCTCTCTCTCCTCTTCAATGGAGTTCTTCGAAAAATCCAATTCAACTGCAGAGATGTCTGTGTTTTTATTCGAGATTTTTATAAGGGATTAATTTTCTTTTTCATTTTGGCCTTTTTTATCCTCTGAATTTCCATTTTTGCCCCTTGAATTTGAAATTTGGTAGTGTTTATTTTACTAATTACACTCATTTTTTATTTCTAATTTACCACGCACGTAGATATTAATTAAAAGTAATTTAGAAGATTTAAATGATGCGTATTTAAGTAATTCACTTAACTGTTTATATATTATTTATGTAGAGTTTATTGATTAGATTTTGAAAAAAAAAAGTGATTAAACTTCATTGATTTGTGGCATTTAATGAAAATTTTATTTAATAATTTTTGCCCAATTTTGATTTTATTGTATAAAGATTACCATTCTCATTTTGCTTTAAAGAGATAAGATCAAGCTACTAAGCTAGGTTGTTGGCCTTTGCTTGGAAGATAAATAATGAGTAACATGAAGTAGGTTATGATTCCATTAATATATATTGGTGCCTTAAAATTATTAAATGAATTATAGAGTTAACTTAACCTTAGGGCAATGATTAAATACAAGATTCAAGAAATTAACTATGACTTTCTTATCGTAGTCTCAATATAAATATACATATAACTGTAGTAAAATAAATTATTTTTTATATTTAATTCACATTCAACAGTATTGTGATTTTGACCCATCAATAATGCAATTCCTCATCAATGTATTTCATATTCACGTGATATGTTCTTATTCACTTGTTCGTATACACAACACGTGGGTTCTATTTCATAATTTTATTACTCCATTTCATGACAATATTTTCTGTAAATAAAATAAATATTTACAAAAAATACCAACCCTTTTGTTCCTGACTTTCATACAAAATAAATTGACGTAACGCTTCTGGGACCGAATACATAAATAAAACAATAAAATTTATATTTATATTAAATAAATAAAACAAAAAATAGATTTTTACTGTGCTACTTTTTTTATTTGTAAATTTTAAGTAGAGTAAATTTTGTGCTGGACAGCTGAGAGACAAGGGTCAACATTAATGTGTTATTACTCTAGTAAATAGTAATCCTAATATTTGGTCACAGCTACATTTTCCAAAATATATATTATGATTAAATTACTATGGAGAATTAATTCGGCATTTAATCTCAACTTAGTCATAAACTTGGACAATTCCCTTGTCAAACGTAGCTAGTCTAGATTTGCTATAAATTTGATATAATAAGGAATATGTGAATTTTATGTATATTCAATTACTAAATGTTACTGTAAATGATATTTTTTGGACAATACTAGTACTTATTAATTAATTTTGACATAATAGAGAGTTTGAATAAGAGGTAAAACCGGGCCCGAACGTCAGCTTTTGGGCCTAGCCCGCCCACCCGTGAGCCCGTACTGTACTCACTGGACCCTACCGCAGAGTTCAATCAGAATCCTATGGACCTATTCCAAATCTAATTCAATTTTGTTATTATTGCTAGTATTTAATTTGTTTATATTTGATACAAATTTTATGGTCATAGAAATTTCTTTAAGTAGTATGTAGTCGTACTTTGAAATGAAAAAAATAGGATTATTTTAATCTATTGTATTCAATATTTAATAAAAAATCAATAAAATTTCTCTATAATCTACTTTTAGTAGTTCAGTAGTGATGCGATGTCAGGGAAGTATGAAGACATTTTGCCTAGAATTTATCACATACATAATTTTGTTTGTATAATTTGCAAATAATTCCAAAAAATAATCCGCATGGCTTTCTTAAAATAATCAAAATACAAGTTTATTGGATTCCTAATCCTAGTATCTGATACAGACAAATCACAATTCTTGAAAACTCCCCTCTTTCTTGTTTCATGTCACTCTAAATCGTGATTTAATAATAATTATAAATATAAATAGGGATACTTCAAAACATCGATATTCTAAATCTCCAATACTGATAAAAATGTTGGATTTTCGAACGCAATTAATGAGATGTTTGGATTTTTAACCACACAGTATATCGACACTGACTATTATCGTTTTATTATTTTTATTTTTATATAAAAAAAAAGTAAAAAATAACGAGTCACAGTAGGCACTTGATTATATTTGGTCCATTTTTTAATTGGTCCCAAATTTTGTATCTTTCGAATAATAGTTCACTTTAATACAAATTGACAAATTTCAGGAACGTGATACAAAAAATTATGTAACAATCAAAATCACATCATATTTTGTGATAGCAACTGTGCAGGGGCTGTTTTCTTACAACTGCGGCTTATTAAACGAAAATCAATAATAATTCTTTATTTATTCACGGTAATAATTCATACTGTCAACCTATTAATTACTGTGTGTTTATTTAGAATGAGGAATATAATGAGCAATGATAACACAGACTGTATATTTTAGTGAAAATTGGAAAGTTAGGTTCCACTTTTTATTAGACTAATATTCTCCGTGATTTTCTTCTCCATGATTGATGCCATGCAAAAAAGAAAAATTATTATAAATATTAGTATCAAATTTCATCCCTTTAACCACCACTTTTCTCCATGATTGTGGCCTTTTTTCTTTTGAAAATGCAAGCGAATCAAATCATTAAAATTTAACCACTTTTCCAAATTCTTTCCAATCAATGATGGTGGCTCGCTCTATATTATTTAGTAGAATTAACAGATTATATAGTAAAGTGGAAATTGATTATCATTTATTTGTTAGGTAATTTTAAAAAGGACGTGGGTCCCAAGATTTATATTTAGAGAAATTTTATCTAGTCCAAAAGTAGTTATGGCTTTAGCACTGAAAGATGTCTCAAATTTTATTTATTTAGATATAAAGATTACTATATACAAATACATGGAGGGCAAAAGGCAGAAAGACATAAAAAAGCTAAAAAACTTTATAGTTTTAACACGCAAAATTAGCAATTCTTTCTAAAACATTAATGAATGAAAAAGTAGTTATGGCTCCAACACTAAAGATGTCTTAAAATTTCTTTTATTTGAGATATAAAAATTATATATTTCAAACAAATACATGAAGAGCAAAAGACATCAAAAAGCTAAAAACTTTATATTTTTAACACACTTGAAAAATAGCTAAAACATTAATGAATGAAAAATATATATATTGACAATATTGGAAATGGTGTGGAGCAATATGCTCGTTTTAAAGGCATTTGGCTACCTCTTCATGAGGTGCCAAAAATAATAGTGCATTGTGGGATATGCGCTCCACAATGCTCGACTTCATTTCGATGACTAAGGACATCCGACAGTGTAGACACCTTATTCTTCAATGCAAGGCGAAGAATGCCCGTTGTTCAATTTTTATGCTCCCCTCGTACCACCCTCGGCTCCGGCTTGCTTTGACTCGAGCCGGTGGCCAGAGGTCCACGTGTGAATGTGTCTCAGGCCAGTTGACCTTGGTAGATTTGCAAGTTCATTTTATGTTTTCTTTCACAAGTCCTGAAATTTTCCATGGAATATTATAAACAAATAGTTATTTTATAATGTAAATTTCCATCCATCATAACTACATACAACACAACATCAAACAAACTTATACTTGGAAACATAAATTTGATGATACGGACTCTACCACACAAGTTGAAGCTGGCTTTCTCCCAACACAGTAGACTAATGGGGAAGTTTGTTTTCTGCCTTAGCATCTGTCGTTCCCAGCTCGTTCAAGACACACACGCTTGTGAAGCGCGATCAAGCATGATATGTTTACATGGCAAGTTTAGGAAATCAAAATAAACAAGTCCTTGTGTTAACATGATGGGGCTAGAATGTACCTGGCCTGCTGCAGCCATAAACCAAAGGATGCGAGCATAGCCCATCCGCTGATGTTAGAAGTAGCAACGATGGGATGGAACAAACAAACAAGAGAGGCGAAGAGAGACTATACCATACCAGATAGAAAGAGCATGACATAACTGATCTCTGCATTTCCCATGTTTCCAACCAGAGGAGTGAGTTATAAGTAACAGAATTCAAGACCACCAATGCAAAAACGAAGCAACGAGAATATATTGAAATATGTCGGAAATTCTAGAAAAGCATGACATAATTGATCCAACCATATCATCAACACCAGAAGCAGATGATACAGCATAAACTCTCATCTTGAATTCCTCAAATCAAAAATCAATTTCCTGAAACTAGTGTGAAAAGAATTATCAAACCAAACATGTCTGCTATGAACATCAATCTACTCTTTACAAGAGCACTACCTCAAACCTCCCATCATCAAAACAGTGGTGGCATCGTGTGTGAATTCTCTTCCATTCTTAACAATGGATTCTATATTGTTCCTTTTGAGAAGAACATTGTAAAACAACCATTGTTTACCATAGATGTGAACAAATGCTTAGCCTCCTCTGTCTGCCCTTCTTTCCAAGTTGAAACTTTTTTATCTTAGTCATTTACAGGAGCATTTCGTCGAACAGATGAAAGGCAATACTAAACAGTGAGTGAAGCAATGACAGAAATGAAGAATTGGAGTTACTTTGTTGTTGGATGAAAAATACTATTGATTTAAATCTAAATTCCCTTCATACTCACAAAATAATTAGCTGAAAGCTTCAAAAAGTCCACTCTCAATCTATTAGTTTTTGAGTTCACTAGTTAGATTCATGATAAAATTTCCCCAAAAAGGGGGAAAAAACGAAATTAAAAAAAAAGGGGGGAAAAGTGCAAAACACAACCAATTTACAAGATGTGTAATCTAGTGTAGTCTAGTCTAATCTAATCAGAATTGGAAGAAGAGTTGTAACCGGCAGTGTTTTGGTTGTTGCAGTAAAGGCAGTAGTGATAGTCGTGATTTCCGGAAGAAGAGGGTCCGGCGGCGTCGGCGTCATCGTAATCGGAATCATCGTCGCTGGTGTAGGAAGCCTCGTAGTGGTGGCGGTGGGGGTAGGGAGAGACGCAGAGGTAGGTCCAGACGTAGAGAGCCCAGCGCCCGAGCTGCTGCAGAGGGAAACACACCACCAAATCGACCATCTCATCGCTGCTAATCCGCTCCGGCAAACACGCCAGCTGCTGCCACACCTCCGCCGATCTGGTCGCCGTTGAAATTAACAACACGCTGTTGAAAGGCATCTCTCTCAACTCTCTCTCTACATGTGTCTAGATTTGAGGTGATCTTTCTGCTGAAGATCATTTCTTATGACTTGTTTGTTTGGACTTTGGAAAATGAACATCAATCCAATCATGGAGTTTGATGGTGGCCAATTATTCAATTAATAATTGGGCCTCCAAACATTAGTTGCCCATTCATTATAATTATGTGTATAATCATGAATATTATAAGAAGAAGATGCATGTAACCACAAACATTCCAACCTCATATAAATATAATATATACTCCCTCTGTCCCTAAGTCACTTATTTTTTGCAATCGTTTTACAAAAATCTTAATAAATAGTTAAAATAGAGAAAATTAAGTAAGAGAAAGAATAATGTAAATAAGACTCTTCCCTACAGTATTCTCTCTTACTTAATTTTTTCTTTATTCTAACTATTTATTAAATTTTTTGTAACATGAGTGTAAAAAAAAATGACTCAAGTAAAATGGAAAAAAAAATGACTCAAGTAAAATGGAACGAAGAAAGTATGGTAATGGAAATAAATGAGAAAGGTCGTTTACCAAGCCCAATTCTAGGCTTGTGCTTGTTGCTTTGGGCCAAGTATTACTTGTCGAATAAGTGACATCATTAAGGAAAAAAGTTGAAAAAATCATATAATTATTTCTTCTTTATACTAATATACTCTTCCCACATTCCATTTTAACTGGAACATTTTTATTCTAATATGAAATTTTATATAATGTTATTTTATGAATTAAATGAAAAGAATAAAGTATGAGAGAAAAATAAAATAAAAAAGTAATGTTTCTATTTTGAAAAATATACTACTCCAAAAGAAAGATAGTACTCCTAGTAAAATGTTTTGGCCCAAATCCACAATCCAAAGTTTTGCTGCCTTTGCCTGATAAATATCAAGGCCTCACAGACATAGATAAGTGCTATCGCCAAAGGTAAAACTATCTCTTTCTTCCCTGTCATTATGTTTGTACGCTCACATATCATGGTATTCTGACCAAAATGTTTTCCTTCATGTCAGCATGCCATGTATGATGTAGTTACAAAGTACTATCTCGGAATAATGCCATGTTTCCCTTATTATTCTTTTACGTGCTGTCATCTCTTATTTGTATAGCCTACAGTGTAACAAGCTGCTAATAGTTGCTGCTGAGTTCTTGCTTATGGATACTCCCTTCTGGTTTCTTTTCTTGTAGGTATGTCGATATGATTGTCAATCCTGATGTATTTAGGGTTCAGTAATTAAAATTATATTACTAGGGTCAATAATTGATCTGTAATTCTTTATTTGGATGTAGTCAAATGCAAACGCTATGTATTGTACAAACTCTCAATTGTGATCTGAATAATTAGAATGTGATCTGTCTAGATGACAAAATAACATCAGCATAAAATGTCAACACAATAGGGTTGACGCTGTGTTCACAATGTGTTGACATCTGAATCTTAAAATTTTAGAATGTGTTGATATTGTAATGAAACTGAGTTGATGAGTTTAGAGTTTGTACAATATAGTCCATCCGTCCCTGAAAATTTATCACATATTTCCTTTTTCATCCGTCCCTAAAAATTTGTCACCTTTCACTTTTACCAGGAGTGGACCTCATATTCCACTAACTTATTCTCACTCACATTTTATTATAAAACTAATATATAAAAATAGGACTCACATGCCACCAACTTTTTCAACTCACTTTCTATTACATTTCTTAAAACCCGTGCCGGGTCAAATGGTGACAAATTATGGGAGACGAAGGGATTGATAACTCCAATTCTTTTTCAGTGTCTAACTTTGTTTTGTAGGTTAATGAGATACACTCAAAGATTTGTATACATATATAATATTTATAGCAAAATGCAAATTGTTGAGGGGCAAGAGCCCCTTCATGAATCTCTCTCAGTGTGATGTAATGAAAACATGTGCGATGTGAGGCTGTGGCATGGTGATAACTCCAATTCTTTTTCAGTGTCTAACTTTGTTTTGTAGGTTAATGAGATACACTCAATTTTCGAAGGTGACTGACTGGCTTGGAGAAACCTTGCTCCACCACGAGCTCAACTCCTTCTGTTCATCCTTCAACGAGACTTAACACCAAAAAAAAGAGATGCATACAATGAGAATCTTGACAAAAAAAATTTAACAGCGCCCTATCCGAGTATGGGATGCCTCCTGCTTATGGAATGGTATGCTTCTTTTGAATTTTCCCTTATAGTGTTGCCTAAATGATGATAGTAGAATGTTGAGGTATCATGTGTTTTTCAAAGAATCAGCATTGACATGCGTGCTGGCGAACTTTGTCAACATACGCGATGTTATCGCGTATGGATATGAGCTTTTTCTTTTAGAACTCTGTTTAATGAATCAGAGGCAACTGATTAGATGATGAATAGAGATCTTATAGATTTCAGGCCATTCATACAAACAAGTCCCAATTTTAATTCTCCGTTCAAAACATACCATTTATTGGTAGTGCAATCTGATTATTGAAAGATGGCAGTATACATTATATTTTTTGCGAGCTTGCAAAATTTAACATATACAAAATATTTACAATAGACATATATATAGACTACATATGTATTTGTTCTAAAATTTTCATTCTATTTTTTCATTTTCTAGAATTCTCTACTTTTTTTCTCTTATACTATATTTTATTTATTCCTAGATATTTCTATTATAAATTATATTCAATTTTTAATTAAAAAATCAGACTTATTGTTTATTTCATACAATGAATATACTAAAATAACAAGACGATGAAGCACAACTAGATTGATATCATCCAATAGGTTAGTATTTCAAGTTATCACCAAAATAAATAGGGAATCATTATTGATCTTTTTTTCAATAAATAAAATAAAAAATTGTAGATTAAGTAGGTGTCCAAATATTGGATAGTATAAATAGTGTTAGTGGATAGTGGGCTCCGCATCATTAGTAGTGTATTGTAATTGTATAAGTTGTAAATAAAATGATGTGTAGGGGTAATGTGTTGTTACACTATTCCTAAAATAGACAGTTCATATTTTTCAAGGACGGACTAATAGTACTTTTCAGGAACGGAAGGAGTATATATTTATTTTATATTAAAATGTGAGTGAAATAAGTTGGTGAAATGTAGGGCCAACTTACAATTTATAGTAAAAATAAAATAAGACTTTGAATGAAGAATAAATGAAAATTACAAAATATGACTCTAAATGGGGAAGGAGGAGTAGTATTAATGTTTGAATATACAAAATGATACTATAAGGGGTAATTTAAACTTTCTCAAAGTGTTATGAGTGTTGTAGTCCAAGGTAAAGACAGAGGGGCACATGAAGAAAGGAGCCTTGGCCCCCTTCCAAAATTAAATCTTTTTTTTCATTTTAATTCATGTTTAATTAGCTTCAACAATCAAGTGGCTCTCAACCACATTTCATGCTTCTCATCCCCACCACTTCCTCCATTTCCTCATGCCTCATCATTTCACCAAAACTGCAATTCTTGAAATCATATCCAACCTTCACAATATTCACAACAAAATAATTCTACTCACAAGAAAAAGAAAAAGGTTCCCACGTAAGGCATGATTGCCTAGATCCATGCTAGTGTTTATTGCTTCCCACTCTCTCTCTAGGGAGGAGGAAACAGTGTGGGACAGTAAAAAAAAATCACTTTTCATAAAGGAAAAAGAAGATTTTTACTACATCTGATATGAAAGGAAAAAAGGGACCAACTTGGTTTGGCATCTCAAGTGAGTAACAGATTAAGCACAAATTTGAGGCAAATTAGAAGCATTTGATTCCTAATCATTAAGGATGAAGAAAAAGGGTGTCTGGTTATCTCCAAAAGCATATCTTGGCTTTGGTTGAGTGACAAAAGGACAAACCTTTTTGTTTATTTATAACTGATTGAACAAATAGTTGGACAAAACAGCATGAAACATCATCTCTTTATAAAATAGAATAGATACCATACATATGTATAATATTAAGAAAAAAAGTTTGTACTAAAGTTGGTAGAGCTTATTTTAAGGCCAACTTTTCAAATCCAAAACTTAGTTGAGCTCTTGTGGAACCAACAAAAGGAGTGAAAATAAGGCACTTAAGTTGCAGGAGAAAAACTCATTGATTTGAGATGATCAGATGCTTTTGCTGTGGAAAAAGAATGTCATGTGATGGTTGGTAAGGATATGCTTCTACTAAATTTTGGATTCTTGTGCAGTTAAAAAAGCAGCATGTAACTGTAATGGAGTGTTTGGAAGTTAGGTGTCTTACATTACATATTGGTGTATTATCTCTTTCATAGCTGCCTAATAAGCATTCCATTCCTCCTCCCTTTGGAATTGTCACATGAATCATAATTCATGCATCTGTTTGATTTTCTGTTAAGTGTTTGCTGCTGTTTCTTGAAAAAATCAGTGGTTCTGGAATCGTAGACTATAGTAGATGAAAGAAGCAAGATGAGACGGAGATGAAGGAATCCGTTTTCATGAGGGTATTGTTCTGCAAGATCCGGTGTCCGTTGATGTGCTTCTGCAAGCCCTCAGGTACTCATGTTTATACTTCGAAGGCGTTGAAGCTGGAAAGCGCTCCACACATCGTTCCTCCAGCAGTAAATGCTAAGCCA
Organism: Salvia hispanica; assembly: GCF_029641045.1. Taxonomy (NCBI): domain Eukaryota; kingdom Viridiplantae; phylum Streptophyta; class Magnoliopsida; order Lamiales; family Lamiaceae; genus Salvia; species Salvia hispanica. Next base: position 33,187,874 of record NC_142694.1, read on the forward strand.
TTGGATGAGGGTGTCAAAGAAGAAGAACGTGCTGATGTGGAGCATGGAGATGGCACTGTGACGAAAAGCTGCGTGCGGAAGGTCTTTCCTCGCCCCAGCTCCACCAGAGAGATTAGGAAGAAAAAAGTGCAGTGGATGGACCAGTTGGGGAAGGAACTTGCTGAGATCAGGGAATTTGAATCTAGGTGGTTCTCATTTTTATTGCTGTCTGTATCAAGTTTTGATGATTCAATTGTTACACATTATGGGAATATTATACTTAACTCACTATTTGATGTGTTAATTTCATAAGTATTGATGAATTTGCTTCTTGATTTCAACCTTTTCCTCTCAGTGACTCTGGAGATACTGATAATGAAGAAGAAAGCAGCCGTTGTCTCTGTGTCATTCTATGAGACTGCTTGCTGAGAGGGTGGTTCAGAAGCAGAGGTGATCCAGAAGATCATTTTGGCTACATTTTCACCTCAGTCGTCTGCTAATTTCTGCTTCTAATCCAACCAAGAATTCTACCTTTCTGCTCTCAACATTGTGTAAGTAATCATCCATCATCAATCCTTTGTAACAAAGATTCAAACTCAGACCAATTTTATTACTTTGATGCTTGTATGCAATTTGCATCATTGTAAGTAAGCATCCATCATCAATTCTTTTACAAAGATGAAACAATTCAAACTCAAACAATTTGATCATTGTTACATTCAGTTTTAATGCTTGTATGAAATTTGCATCATTATAAACTCTGGGTAAAATAGACTTATACCTTCAGAGAAACAAACAACTGTAAAATATACTATGAAAAAACGTTGATGAATCTCTCGACTGAGCTAGTCCTATACATAGCATCCAACGACAGTCTGCTGGTTTTAGCCGCGTTCCCTAACAATCTCTGTCATTTCTTGTTGAATCCGAACAGAGATTTGATGGCGTTGATGGCATTCTCGTTGATGAAAGACTCATCATATTTCTTCAGAAGAGGATCGAATTCCTCTGATTTCCTGATGTTCTCAAGGTCAGGATCTTCCCGAATTCTCTGTCAAAAGTGGTCATAGTGAGAAAAGGATTTAAATTTATATAATGGTGGGATATTAGATTCTGACAACACATCAACCTTAAAATCTTCAAATCCTGCATCCAAGGCATCCTTAAGAGCAGATAGTCCAGCTTGTATCTGCAACAAGAATTCACATACTCGAGTTCAATCCAATCTAGAGTAGACTAATCAGCAGGAAGTGGGATTGAAAACCAACAAGAAGGCACCATAGCTGCATCACTACCTGATCAAGCTTTGCATAGCAGCAAGCAACGTTGTAGCTAGCTACTGAAGCCTCATTAGGTTCTGGTTTTGACCCTAATACGGACTCAAACTTCTCCAACGCCTCTTCATACTTTCCGCTCCTGCAGATTTGGGCAGAAAAAACACAACATGAGTGGTTATTAATCAATGAGGATTGAGGATGAAGTCATTGAAGTTCCTCACTTGTAAAGCTTGAGTCCTTCGCGTAGCTCTCTCTCTCTCCGCTCCTTCTGCTCTTTCTTTCTCAAGAAGTTCTGCATCTGCATTCATTGAAGTTGGTGTTGTTGCACATTAGTACAACACAAATCAAGATTGTTGGTGGGGAAAGAAATGGGATAGATAATCAATCCTACTAACTTGTATTTCCCTAACTCTGCTGCTTACAACACCAGAATTCCTCTCAAATCTCAGAATTTCCTTTTCTGTCAGCTCACCTGTGTAATCCGTGTTTCCTGAAAATAACATTTTAGTGTGAAAAAACAGCACTTCTGATTGAACCCCAATTTCACACACACATATCTCATCTCACCATATCTCTTCTGCATTTTCATAAGCAGTGGACCTATTCTTTGCCTGATAGTGTACATTGTTCTTCCATATTCAGCAGCAGGCCATATTTCCTCCCCAAAAACCGCACTGCAATGATATAGATTTTCCATTCAATTTCATCAATAAAATCAAACAGCATGAATTATTCAAAGCAAAATACCTGGTGGCGAGAACTCGATCGCCGACGGTGAACTTGCCGGACTTATCGGCGGATCCGCCGGGTGCAATGGCGTCGATGTAGGTACCTCCGTCTCTGCCCTTGGCGAATTTAAGGCCGTAGGGCTGCACCACCTCCACCTCATACTCCTCGTACTGCTCCTCTTCGTCTTGATCGTTGGAAGTCTCGGAGTCGGTCTTGGATGCTCTGATGGATGGTTTCAGGGTTAGCGAGTCGGAATTGGATGATGCGATGAGAAATGAGGTGGTTTTGGTGTGATTGAGCTTAAGCAGGCAGCTCAGAGATGTGGCGGTTTGTTTGGGGTGTCTGGTGGGGAGAGATGGGGAAGAAGAACAGAGAGAAGTGTAGCTGCTTGACGCCATGGACTCTGCGTGTGTTTGTGATTTGTGAAAGACACAGATTGCAAAGAGAGAGGAGGAAGGCAACAAACACACTAGTGGTTGTAGAAAGCCGTTGATTTCAGTTATCTTCTCTGGAGCCACGTGGCATCTCCTGGATTTTCCATACCTTTTTCTTCTTCTTTTTTGTGCAACTATCTAACAAATATTCGTTTCATTATCATACAATCTTTCCCTTATAGTACTAAATCTTATGATTTTAATACTCTAATTCTCCATCTTTCTCAAGTGAAATGATCACAATTTCAAATTATTACGCCCCAAGTCTCAATTAACTTGTACACAGCGAGTAATTCTGATGAATCATCAATAATCATTCAACATTTACCACAAAGTAAAATGGACATAAATTTATTGAAACATTGAATTATTAGGTACTGTTACATTCCACGCCGAATCCACCGCAAACATGGTGGAAAAAATAGTCTCATCACTCCTATATAAATGGCTTCACTAAAATTCTGCAAAACTCCCCATACTAAAAACTAATCCGCCACCACACTGGAGCTTCGACTCAACGATTCGCTTAGTAACCATACCCTGAGTTGTCCATCGGGGTTCCTACAGGGACTGGCTCCGGCTCCTTGATCTCCACCACCACACAGTCCGACATCAAGAACGTCTTCGCAACTGAAGAAGCGTGCTCTAGGCAACACCTCACCACCTGGGCTCGAAAAAAACCCAACCAGAAATTAGAGAAATGACAAGCCTTGATGAGAGAGAGTGGTATTTGCGCGAAACACCTACCTTGGTCGGGTCGATAATTCCAGCAGCCATGAGATCTTCGTACTGTCCAGTTGCAGCATTGTATCCGTATTTAGGGTTATCACTTGACAACACCTAGACATATACATACACTTGATTTTAGAGGAATGGCTTCTTTTCAAAACTAAGTTTATGTAAATGGCAATTATCCACGCACCTTTTCACTAACAACGCTTCCATTAACACCGGCATTCTTGGCTATCAATTTCAATGGATAGCTCAAAGCTCTTTTGACAATGTCAGCTCCAACCTGCAATCAGATACCTTGGTTGGTTAGATAAAAGATTTCCAATTTGAAACAATAGACATGCATGAGAATGAATATAGAGGAATGGCTGAGACTTTCATTATCATCCAGAACCAATACTGAGGATGGATCTTAGGTAGGTATGTACCTTCTCCTCCTCATTTTCAAGAGTTTCCTTGATAGCATCAACTTTAGATGCAAGCCTCAACAGCGTGCATCCGCCTCCAACGACAATTCCTTCCTCAACAGCAGCCTGCAGCAGGTAAGAATTTCGTTAAAACTTTCTCCAGAAACTGTAGAATACGACCCTTTAGACATCTACAAATTGTAGCTGACCTTAGTGGCATTGAGAGCATCTTCTACTCTGAGCTTTTTCTCCTTCAGCTCGGTTTCAGTTTGCGCTCCGACCTTCAGACAGAAGTTATTATGATTTAGAAAATAATGTGAATAGTAACATACACAAGGATAAGAAACTGAACATGAATTACCTGAATCACGGCAACCCCTCCTGATAGCTTTGCGATTCTTTCATTTAGCTTTTCCTTCTCATAGTCTTGATCGGCTGCCTGCTCATAAGTAATGCATCATTCAAGAGCTTCAGAAAATACACAAATCCGGATATGTTGATGCAAAAATGAGGTGAAGGTTACACACCTCAATGAGGTTTTTAATTTGAGAGACACGCTTGTTTATAGCGTCCTGAGTACTACCATCTCCAACTATTGTAGTTGAATCCTTTGACAACACCACCTTGGCAGCATGTCCCAAAACTTCCTTGTCGGCCTTGTCTAAGGTTAGACCAACTTCCTCCCGGATCACAGTTCCTGTATATTGAAGTAAATTTCCTCTTAGTAACAGATATATGTGAGGTAAAATGAGAAAGCCGTGCTAAGCAGCTCATTTCCAGCATACAGCAAAGGAAGTTAACTAATTTTACCTCCGGTCAAAGTAGCAATGTCATCAAGATACTGACTTTTTCTTTCTCCGAATCCAGGAGCTTTAAGTGCGGCAACTTTGAGTGCCCCTCTCAGCTTGTTAACAACAAGAGTTCCTAGAGCTTCTTGCTCAATATCTTCAGCAATTATCAACACAGGATAACTACCTCTAATGGCATCTTCCAAGACACTGATGAGATCTCTTGCATTCGTTATTTTCTTGTCAACAAGCAACAACTGCAGAAGTAAATACATGTGTTAGTAAGAACAGTATCCTATTGCCTGTATTGTACATTATGTAAAAATGGAAAAACAAACGGTTACCTTGCAGTTGTCATACTCAATAGTCATTTTTTCACTGTCGGTTACAAAGTAGGGAGAGATGTAGCCTCTGTCAAACTGCATTCCTTCAACAACATAAAGGTGGTTTTCTGCACTCCGCCCCTCTTCGAGAGTGACAACACCTTTCCTGCCAACTTTGCTCAAAGCCTCAGCAATCATATTCCCCACTTCATAGTTGTTTCCAGCACTTACAGCAGCAACATCTGCTAATTCACTATCTTCAACCTGCAAATTTCACACGTTATTCCACCTCAAGATCACCTAACAATCAACCTATACATTAGAGAAAGTTCATGAACGTGTGAATAGTTAAACGCCTAGATTGAAAAGGTTACCTCTTTTGAGATGGCTTTTAGTTCAGCAACCAATGCCTTGGTAGTCTTTTCGATTCCTCTAGTGATTAGGACAGGGTTTGCTCCAGCTGCAACTACCTGAAAACAAGATGAATCCAAATAATATTAACACTTTTATGCATGAAATCATCTACAGCTAGGGCTGACATACCTTGACACCTTCGGCAATAAGCCCTTGTGCAAGAACAACAGAGGTTGTCGTCCCATCCCCAGCCAGGTCGTTTGTCTTGGCAGCTGCTTGTCTTACCAATTTAGCTCCTATGTTCTCAACTGGATCTTCCAACTCAACCTATATTGTAATCAAACAAAGTTGCAGATAAAGTACAATTTATCAGCGAATGCAGCTACACAAACACTGATTACTCAATAAAGCATGAAATTATAAACAATTCAAGATGTTGACTGATTGGTATACCTCTCGGGCCACTGTAACTCCATCATTGACAATTTTTGGGGCACCATACTTGCTTTCAAGAACAACATTCCTTCCCTTGGGTCCAAGTGTGACACCAACTAGGTCTGCAAGTTTGTTAACACCGACCTAAAACCAATCAAATCAACCTTCAGTAATCACACTAGGAGATAATCAACTTATTCGCATAAACCAAAGGTTCCAAATAGGCACCTGAAGCCTCTTGATGGCTGAGCCATCCTTGTTGAAGTACAAGTCCTTAGCAGCAGCTGTTATTTGAGAAGGACGGGTTTTGCGGAGGACCACATTCTTTCTCCTCCCAAGCGAACTAGCGGAGATGGAAGCAAGAGACGACAACCTGCTAGATGAGACGGTAATTTTATCATCAAGCACCCTGCCGGGGGCAGCCAATGAACCCACTGAGGACAGGCCAGCGAAAGTCGACGCCATTTACTTCTCACCTGAATCAGTAACAAAGAGTTGAATCAGTGAATTGGAGCATCACATAGGCTAACCAATTTTTACAAATTCTAGGCAGAGCTCAAAACCTATATCATCTTTCATGCTTACAAGTTTCAATAACAAACAGCTAACTACAATGTGATTTCCAGTTTTCTTTATATTAAAGAATTAAATACAACCACAATAACAACAAAAAAACAACCTTCAAATGACGCTCATCCAATAAATTATGGGTTTCACCAAAAGTGTGTCGCTAATCAAAAGACCCACAACAAACAACCTTTAAAACACTCATCAATGAAATTCTGGGTTTCACAAAAATTGCATCATTAATCAAAAGACCGAGCTACGGAATTCGAAACTATATCAATCAATGCAATAACGGATAGGTCTCGAGCTCAAAATCAACAAGGAGAGGCGCAATCAACAGCAAACATAGCAAGACATAGAAATGAATTAAGCAGAAAAACGAAAATGGAGAGAGATAGAGAGAGAAGCAGCTGACTGAAAATTGAAGTCGTTGGAAGCGAGGTTGAAATGGCAGCGGATGAGAAGAAGAGGGTTTATCTGATTAGGTTTTTAGTTAGAGTAGAGTGTGTGTGGAGTAGATGGAAATCAAGGGGTAGATGAAGTTTCCACCTTAATATCAACCGTTGGATTGTGGAGGAACAATCTAGAACATAGCCATGCTTTCAGCTAACTATAATAAAACTGTAATCTTTGCAAATGACATAAAAAAAGTGTATATTATTATAATTACGTAGGAAATGCGAACTTGCAATTATTTACTACTAAATTATTATTTGATTTATGAAATTGTTACTTTATTATAAAAATTATCAAAACCCATTTATTAGAGCATCTCCAATGCCGGCTAGCCGATTCGCGTCGCTAGCCGGTCGGCTAGACGAACCATTGGAGTAGACGAGCGAGAAATCGGCCAAATTTTCGCCGTGGGCTAGCCGGTGGCGTGGCGCTGGCCGCCATTGTGGCGGCCCGCGCATCGGCCAGCGCCGAATTTTGATTTTTTTTTTAAAACCTATATAAACGCGATTTTAGTTTCATTTTCATTTGCACCACTTGTTTTAACGAGTTTTCTCTCTCTCTAACTTTCTGTACAAGAGCATCATCGAGCGATGGATCACAACAACGAGTCCAGTCCAGCGTCGAGTGGATCTCAGACTCCCACGGTACCCGTGGGATCTAGATGGGGCCAGATGGGCGGGCAGATGAGCCCAGGGTTTAACGTCCCTTGGAATCAGCTGATGGGAATGATGGTCGGAGCGCCAGGGGTGGGAACATGCCGTGGGGTATGCCGGGCGGAGGATAGGCCAGCGGCGGGCAGGGGTGGGGAGGTATGCCCCAGATGCAGCAGATGATGGGTATGCATCCCGGGATGCAGGGGTCACCGGGGGAGGACACGGTCTATCGTCACTCTCTGGATTTTTTGACGGCTTCGTCTCACACGTCGACCCCAGTGGAGACGCAGTTCACTGGCGATGACCTTTTGTCATTGCATGACATGGGGATCGATCTCGGCGATCCGGACACTCCCATTCCAGCGGGGCGGGCCGCGGCGAAGAACAAGAAGACGAGGGGGAAGGCCAAGGCGGTCGGCGAGTCGTCGCAACCCGTTGTTGACGACACCCCCGGCCGGAGGAAGTGGACGGAGGATGAGTACGCCGGGGTGGCCAGGGGGTGGTTGGAGGTGTGCGACGATCCGCTGGTTGCGAACAACCAGCGGTTGTCAACATGTGGACGAAGATTAGAGCTGCCTACAGGAGGCACTGCCCGCACGGGAAGGACTTCAGCGGGGAGAAGGTCCGGAAGGGGTGGGAGCGCATCAGGGCCGCGGTCGGCCGTTTTTCAGCGTTGTACGCCAACGCCCTCCGTCAGCTCACTAGTTGGCAGAATGAGGAGGACGCCCGGAGGATAGCCGAGAGTCAGTTCCCCTTGGCGGGGAAGTACAAGGAGTTCCACTTCTGGGAGTGCTATGTGTTGTTGAAGGACTCCGAGAAGTTCCGTGCGGGCTGCGACGCTGGTTGGCCGAAGAAGCAGAGGCTGAACTATACCGGCGACTACAGCGGCAGCAGCGGCGGATCCCACGACCTCCCCCCGGATGCTGAGGAGTTTCCATCCCCTCCTTCATTTACTGGTCGCCCTCGCCCGATTGGACAGAAGCGGGCGCAACGGGCTGCGAGGGGAAGATCCCCCCT